>NC_091123.1:33526317-33826317 GCF_040183065.1 Periplaneta americana | reverse complement strand
CAGTATAAACAAAAGATCATAGTTCAATGAAAAAAGTTGTACATTGTATACCAGCAAGTAACCTTGCACATCAGATCGAAGTTCTGCTAGAAAGTTTGTACCTGGGTAAAAATTGTAAATAACAAGAGAACTACAAAAGTGTAGCTACAAAAAACTGGATAGGTTGTATCAGAGAGACAGCTGCAAGTTTCATGCATGAATACATCTCTCAGGATGGGATGTTAAATGTAAGGTATAAGAATGAAGAAATGCACCCACATTTAGTAGTAAAGTGTAATTTTATTTATAACATTGCCATCTTGTATGTATTGAGAATAAACATGTTGGTTGCTGTAGTAACCATTGTATTGTATCATTTGCTATCATTGCTTATACAGTTATCTTGACAATCAAAAAAACTTTGTATGCAAGCACCAAATGAAAAATTGTTTCAAACAAAAGGTGTACAACTGAAAGGGGGAAATAATACTGATATCGAGACTACTATATATATATATATATATATATATATATATATATACATACATACGAGCTCAGAGACTATTTCCTTATCCAACTGCTCTGAAGATGACCACAACACAGTGGTCGAAACGTCAGCCACCAACACCAAGACAACACTGTAGAAGCCCCGAAGCTTATCCACAGACCACTAACATTGTTTCTTTAAATGACACTATGTATTTATTATTCGTATTTCAATTAAGCTCGTCAAGATCTGTCCAAAAGTGTATCACAGTGGGCCATTCTAATAAACAGAACGTTAATAAACGGAATATCATTTGATGCCTTGACAGCATGGTTCCTGTACATAGTACATACAAAGGAAGTGATTTGACGAAGTGGGTGTAAACAATATGTAGTAGGCCTACATTGCAGACACTCAGGGTCGCATAACCCATTCCACGTAGCTTTGGTTTACAGCAAACACATGAAACCAAATGTAGCACAGACCACTCACTCAGTCATCAGTGTTCAGCGGAATAAAACCAAAGCTATGTGTAATGGGTTATGCAACTCTGAGTATCATTTGCAATGTACTACGTATTGTTTACACCAGCTTACAGTCAAACCACTTCATATAGCCCTGCCAAGACTCTGGAATTCGCTACCTGCTAGCATCAGGGACTGTCGAAATAAAATTGAATTCAAACGAAAACTTACTAGGCACTTGGTCAGTAATTGATTACTTGTAAATAGTTTCTTTAATCTATCACAAAATATTTCAATATTCAGTAATTTCATCTCTATAAAATTTTTTATTCTAGATTTAATTTGTAATTCAGTAAATATAAAATATTCGTTGTTTCTCTATGATAAATTATCTAGCTTTAATTATTCATCTTATCTCTACCAGGTTAAATAAATAAATACTACTAATACTACTACTAATGTGCACAGAAACCATGTCGTCAAGGCCTCAAATAATGTTTTGTTTATTAATGTTCTGTTTGTCAGAATGGCCAACTGTGAAAAGGTCTTCATGAGCTTAATTGAAATACTGAATCATAAATACAAAGTGGCATTTAAAAAAATCAATGTTAGTACTTATATCTCATTAAGAAATAATGCTACAAGGTTGCCTCCCCATCAGTATTATTTCCCCCTTTCAGTTGTACACCTTTTGTTTGAGACAATTTTTCATTTTGTGCTTGAATACAATGTTATTTTCAGAGGTCAAGGTAAATGGAACACCCTGTATACCTGCTCCCAGCTGTGCTGCATATGCTTTGACATGATCAATAATTGTTTTTCTTCACTCAACTACACTCTCAAATTTTTCCAATTTAAATTGTTCGAATGCTGATTGTTGTTCAAATGAGACTGTCATTACCAATTGTCTGACACCACTGCAAATGTTCCATCACTTTGGATTCTCGAGTTACACTGCCTCAGCTGCTACATGTCCCAATTCATTCCTCAAATTTTCCCCCCTCCTTCTCCTTGTGTATTGCTAGACGACATCTGCTCCAACAACTCAATATCACGGATATATTTATCCTTCATCTCTTGATCATCCTGCACTTCATTGGGATAAGTTGTGTGGTTTAGAAATGACAGACGTGATAAAATTGGTCTGAAAATGTATTAGTCGACTTTCTGGGATAGCAACATAATACTGGACTGGACTTATAGACGTAATCACATAAAAAAGTAGGCTGGATAAACAATACAAAATGTTCCCATATATGAATAGCTGAAGTATCATTTCCAGTTGTTGTCGGTAAAAGTACACCATATGCATCACATTTTACATTAAAGGTAGAGATAGATTTCTAATCTATTATTCACAATTAAACTAAATTTGCGTCTACTATGACCTGTTTGTTGTATTATTTAGTAACTGTAAGGGATTTTCTGTCGTTTATGCCACCAGTAATTCAAATGTTAAAGGTTATGTTTTATTTAATGACGCAACTGAAGAGGTTATATCAGCATTGCCGGATGTGCCGGAATTTTGTCCTGCAGGAGTTCTTTTACATGCCAGTAAATCTACTGACATGAGCCTGTCGCATTTAAGCACACTTAAATGCCATTGACCTGGCCTGGGATCGAACCCACAACCTTGGGCATAAAAGGCCAGCGCTATATCAACTCGCCAACCAGGTCGACCAGTAATTCAATGTCATAATGAAAGTCACAGACAAAATGTACACATTGTTAAATCTAATGAAATGAGTGAATGGTTTAGAGCAAATAAACTAGCACTTGATGTTGTTAAAACCAGTGTAATCAAATTTATGTGGACATAATAGTGCTCAGTTTTCCTATAATTTTAGATTAAATGGAACTGAACTCAAAGAATCTATAAGCACAAAGTTTCTTGTTTAGAGTTGGATAATCATTTGAACTGGAAAACACATACAGAATATATTACTCCTAAATTGAGCTCTTCCTGATATGACAATATAAACACCCTTAAATTAGCATACTTTCATTCTATAATGAAATATGGATTAATGTTCTGGGGCAACTCGTCTGAAGCTAAACATACTTTTGTTTTACGAAAGAAAGCTACTAGGATAATGACTGGTGTGCATAGGGCATCATGTAAATAGATTTCCAAAAATGTAGAAAACTTGACCTTGCCTTGTGAGTGCATTCTTTCTCTAATTATAGTCCCGTCGCTCTAATTTCCGGCAGCTAATCGCGTTGCAGGTCGGCTACATTTAAACGTGTGCGTCTTGTGGTTCGCTTATGAAGACGTTATTCATTTCTTAAGGCTCGATAAATACTTAATATAATCGCCCGCCATTTTGGCTCTTTCGTTGGTGTTCGCAGAAAGCACACGACGTTATTTGCTGCTCAATTATTTGCTGAATTACAGTGCGTTTGATTTATTATGATAGGAGCTACGACATGATAATATTTAACGGTGTGGCAAATAGATTCCTTATATGGTAGCTCGGCAACGAAAGAACTAAAATGGCGAACGATACTACCTACCTAGACTTTCTAGAGCCTTCACCTCCTAAGACGTAAGCAAAGAGGAGGAGTCACGCCGGGAATAACAGCATTGCGACTATATGTTTCATAACAAGTGCGAAGAGTAAAAATTTAGAGAGGTTTAGTCAAGTTACGAGTGTGGAATGAGGGGGCAGTAGGGAAGGAAAAACAGTATATAATCTGAGGAAATGGTGTATTAATGGGACGAAATAATAGCAGGGTTAGTTATATAATGTAAAAATGGATTTGAACGGATGCACTTTGTCTAGGTTATGGAATTGTTTTGTTTAAGACAAGGTTATAAATCAAGTGAAACCAATGTGTCAGAGTACAAGCACTAATGTGATTGTGTTAAAACCGTTTTGTTTGTGAATTTAATAATAGGTTATGTTTTTCCTGAAATAATCAACAAGGATTAGGTCTTCTATAGTGAATAAAGCAGCCAGCCAAGACAGTCATTCACTCTTCACGTGATCAATGATTCATTTGCCTGAGTGATACTGATATGATGTGGCATCTTATTCTTATTTGCTTTAGTCGAGAATAAAAAAAATGTAATTCACTAAAATAACCCATTTTAAAGAGTTTTTTTTTTTTTTTTTTGTATGTGAGTAGGCCTATTAAAATTTACCAAATAAAGATTATATTTACTAAAATATGACAGAGTAATATAAAAGAGCATAAATATGCATAACAGAATTGTTACAACATAGGAAATTCGTACAAATAATTTATCAACATATCAATAACAATGATTTAAAAAATTCAAATGCATTAACCTTGATCATTCAATATGCCAACATGCAAGTGATGAGTTCCTGTTATGAAAATGATTCCAGAGTTAACTACTTACTGCTTAAAATACTATGCCTCTGCATTATTGAATGCACACGTCATATGAGCCGTTCAGAGCAGAAGTGGTGTAAGTCAATTTTGACTTACACCACTTTTGCTCTGAACGGCTAAAATAAATAATATACAAAATACAATTCCTACTTTCTCTCTCTCTCTCTCTCTCTCTCTCTCTCTCTCTGTTCTTCGAATATACATTTACAGGCAAAATATATATTCATGTAATTTAAATTTGTGTAATAACGACCGAATCATTAGCCTAGTTTATATGAGCAGTTCAGAGCAAAAGTGGTGTAAGTCAAAATTGACTTACACCACTTCTGCTCTGAACAGCTCATATCTCTTGAATAAATTTTTAAACACATACTGCAGCTCACTGTTATGACACATGTTTCATCAGTGCAGTGGTTAGAGACAGTTCACAAGATGGTGTTTTCCATATTCTGGAATGTGAGAGGGTTGCTTCATAGACCTTATCCCACAAATAAAGATTACATGGGTTAGGATCAAGAGATCTAGGTGATCATAAATTAACAGCTTATCCAATAAAGAAACAAAGTTTTTAATACAGACATTGAATAACCAGCAATGTGTACTATTTATTTTCTTCCTGCATATGTCTGCACAATTTTTCTTCATGTTGTAGTTTATTACACGTCTTGAAAAATAAGTCTTTGCCTTTATTATATCATATAAAACGGATATAAAATTATTTTACAATTAAATTTATAGAAACGTCTTCGTTTTTTGAATTATACACGTATATCGTCCATATTAAACAAATTATGCAAACACACTGATGGAACATTCATATATCCATAGCATATAACATCAAAAAGGAACAGTTGGCAATACTTCCAGCAGTAGCAACCAAAAGTATATCAGTAATTCATTCAATAATGAACATATCAACACATGTAGCAGGTTTCTAAGTCTTTGCTTACTTCCTATACTTCCTCATTCATTAAGGAGTGACCTCGATTCGAACAAGAATTTTTTCTTCAAAATCTGTTAATGAGAGAGAGATAGTAAAAGCATTAAACCACAGGGTTTATCACATATAATGCAATCATCTGCCCATATCTCCCATGGCACGTCTACTGCATACGCCTAACACAGTTGCCGCGTCACAGCCCGGCTTGTCTCCCCTGAGTTGTGCGTAAACTAAGAAGTAATGTGACTAGATTAAGCTTATCTTTATTTACAGAAGGTGCTCAAAATGATGGCTCTCTGCCGCTAGAGAAGCCTGGCATCTTTTGAACACGTTATTAAACACTTGACGAATTTCAGCTGCTGAAATTGTTGAAATCATAATCACTGAAACACTAAATGAGCCTACAATTTTCTTGGACCTGTTTCTAAGACCACTGCTAACTCGTCTAATTTTTCTTTGGTTAGAATGCTTGATTTTTTAGTTTCATTTATGTTTAACATGGATCCAGTCTCTTTAAATTGTTCTAGTAATCTGCATATCGCCAATTTATTGAGAAAATGTACGCTGGAAAATTTCTGTATAAAGGCAAGCTGACATTCCACATATGATGTTCCTGCAGAGTTTAACACACTCGTTGCATCAGTTCCCAACCGGTGTGTTGTGCAGCCCCACGGAGTGTGTAGCAAAATTTTGGAACTGAAAAATAAATTTTATGCCATCCAGAAAGTCTCTTTGCGATGCATTTTTATTTACAACGAAATCTTTAATATGGTACATTTTGTTTTGAGACAGACTTTACCAATGAAATGTGAACACAACAATGCTTAGTTTAGTGTTCGCTTAGGCTTCCGTGGCTGGTGTACATGGTGTATGGATAAGCTCTGGGGCTTCTACCGCGTTGTCTTGGTGTTGGTGGCTGACGTTTCGACCGCTGTGTTGTGGTCATCTTCACTAGAAGCACACGAACAAGATCCTGAACTTATGAACATGAAACAGAAGGCCTTCCTCCCATACATAGAAGGAACCACAGATAGAATTGGGAAATTACTGAGGAAATTCAATATCAAGACGGTATACAACGCCCCACACAAGATTTCCCACTCATTAGTCAAAGTCAAAGATAAACTTCCATACCTCCAATCAGCCGGAATATACATGATCCCTTGCTCCTGCAGTCTAAAATACATAGGCCAAACTGGACTTACGGTGGAAGATAGAAGGAAGGAACACATCTGACTCTGCAAATACGGACCATACGAAAAATCAGCAATAGCCTTACACTCAGCAGATTCAGGCCACACCATCGAATTCGAAAATATCAAGATAATAGATAAAGAAGACAACTTATACAAAAGACTGGTCAAAGAAGCCTTCCACATCAAACTACATCCCAACAACATCAACAAGGACGAGGGGTTACAACTCAGCAACTCATGGGGAAGTCTATTCCAAGATCATACTTAGGAACGAGAAACCAGGTCTCTACATGTATGCGGCGCCCCCCCCCCTCCCTTCATTTGGACATTGGGCACAGTATCAAGGTCACTCTTTCGGACCTTATGAGGGCCAGTATTTAATATGAATACTCCCATCCATACAGACCTCAACCGGATTGGACAACGAAGGACCAATCAGATGCCAGAAGAAGAACCTACGAGCTATCACCGAAAGTACTCCCCCCATTGAGACTACTATATATATACGAGCTCACAGACTATTTCGTTATCCAAATGCTCTGAAGATGACCACAACACAGCTGTCGAAACGTCAGCCACAAACACCAACACAACGCGGTAGAAGCCCCGAAGCTTATCCACAGACAATGCTTAGTTTAATTTTTCTGCGTGGCGATAATTAGAATGAAAGTGAACACCTGCAACAATGCTTTGCAATTCGTTTACTCTTCCTACTTAGTACTAAACAAGAGTTTAGAATCGTCAGAACATATTGGTCAGTTTCAGTATATACGTATGATAGGGTGACAGTGAGACTATTTTATCAAAAGTGGTTTATTTACATTTTATCATGGACGAATTTTTAATTCGAAAGAAACAATCTGAATCTTGTTACAAGAAACGGGGGAGGTCGCCAGCTGCGCAATTGGTGAAAGCTGCCTTCCTGCCAAGCTAATGCTTTCTGAGCAATGCCAGAGACCTCGAGTTGCGTCATATGTGAGAAACCCATTATTACACATCCAACTCTAGAATGAAACCAGATGTTAACAAAACAAATATGATTAAACGTGTAGGCATATTTCTGGCTCATCCTGTACATAAATAAAAAATGACTAGTTTCGAAGATGACTCTTACTTAGCTGAAACTAGTCAACTAGATATTTACAAACTTAAGCCCGGTTCAGATGGTGCGTGTTTCTGTGATGGATTCCAAGGTGGCTGTGCGGATGGGTAGCCTGCGTGGTCACTCGCCGGAAGTAATGCGCTCCGGTGGCTCTGTGGATGGCTAGCTTGCTGGATTTCGAGGGTAGGTTCCTTGCTATTTTTCGTGATGGTTTGCAGGCTGGGAACCAAAGATGATCATATAATATCACCACTGAAACCATGTCGCCATGTTCGTTGTTTTCCAACTAAACCTGTTTTTTCTATATTCTTTAGTTTCTAAGAAACAGCAATTAAATATCGGACTTTAGCTGTTTTGTACTTATGGCTTAATTACTTTATTACATTTACTACTGTTAATGTAGGACTTTAGTTGTTTTCCACTCACGGTTTAGTTTCTTTTTGACCATGAGTGTTGGCAACAGATGAAGCAGCACATGATTTTCCAATTTGAACTGTGAAAAGAGCCAGCTCCATGTGAACAATACCATCACCGTAGGCAACACGGGAGCCAGCCAGTGACCACGCAGGCTACCCATCCGCGCAGCCACCTTGGAATCCATCACAGAAACACGCACTGTCTGAACCAGGCTTTAGTTCAATATTAACATGTGAAAGTGATCACAATAAATTGTATTCCTAAACAAAAAATTGCAATTCGAACCTTCCCTTGTTAAATGAACCTGTTACAATTATTGTTGCAGGTACTTTATACATACTGTTCTTCCACCAGATCAAGAGGCCATTATGAGAACGCATTTCGGCCCCAGTCCTCCTCCTGTAGTGCAAGCAGACAGGAACACGAATTTGATCATGCTGAGAAGTAACTGGGTGTTCAACTACACCATTCCTCTGCTGTCTGAGCTCAACACATTCCACAGCCTGCATGTCAAGACCCAAACCTGATTCCCTGCCTCAGGTACGAATATCCTCGTCAAATTCTGGAGTTGTGTTGGGTTCTGGAACATCATGGCATTAAGATCAATGAAGAAGTACATGAACTGGAATAATCGGAACTAGCACTATCTTAATTAGGCCAGAATATATCTGTGGGATAATCAGCAACACTGCTGGTAGAGCCTGGACAAGAAGTTATGGCACCAGCGCGAGGGACGCATTTTAGTTCGTTTGCTTGGACTCGCCCTCACACTCAACTGGAGGGGTGTTGGGTTAGTTGGTTACTAGCATTCCGAGTGTTCAGATTGTTCTGCTACTACCGCTATTGCTAATACTGAAAACATTGTCCTTCTGAGCACCCTCATTATGGCATTGTCTAAGGTGTGAAATCATAGAGTAGTTCATAGTCAAGGACATGAAATAGTGTACAATGTATGGAAATTCATGTCAGAAGAGGTTGTAAATGGAATACCAATTCCTTTGAAAAGCATATGTGCAAGGGTACTGGCTGCCACTGGTATTTCAAAGCGAACCTTGGCAAGAATCAGGAAAGAAGGGAAAAATATTGAGGCAGAAACAGCAGTTTCTTTCTCCAGTCCAGAAAAATCACAGCCGAAGAAGAAGATTGTTGCAGCTGTAGACAGTTTTGATGAGGAAGTCCTAAGAAGACTCATCAATCATTTCCACGCTACGCATAAGCAGAGGCCGACTCTGCAATCGCCTCTTCCAAAAATGGATATCAGTGTATGATTATGTGAAGAAAGTAGAGAACAATTACATTGAAAGAGAACACGTGATGGACAGTATTTTGGAGAACATATCCATAAACTTAGGGACATCTGATCCCAGCACAGATCAGTCATCTGATTCGGATGGAGAATAAGAATATAAAGATGGAATAGTGGGCGTAATTCCATTAGGTACCTTCGGACTCTTGAGTAGGAAAGTGGTGATACTGAGATAAGACGAATGTTTTTAGAAAGAGATGAAACGGATATGCCTGCCGCTCTGAGCTTGAGAACCGTAACCCAAACAACCCCCACTCCTCTACCCTGCTGGCCGGCAATTTAAAACTTCGCGCAGATTGGTGCCATAACATCTCGTTTCAGCTCTAGAACAGTCTATACAGGACGAGAAAAGATTATTATGATAGATACTTTCACAACGCAAAGATGACAAGTACATTCTCATTTCAAATTCAGTTAAGCACAATAAGCTACAGGCTGCAGTGCATCTGGAATGTATAGCAGACAGGCCTGTATCGTCTTTTTTTTAATTTTCACAGGTTTTTGGAATGATTTAAAGAAAATAATCGAAACTCTACGATAATTTTTGGTGCATAAAACTTCAGTAAACTACTCATACTACTCTCAAACATAATGCTTAAAAAACTATCTTAAAAAAGATAATAAATATGAACATACTCAAGTCTCTATTCGCCTATCCTTGCGAAACACCAGCTCTCCGTTTTTCTTCATTTTCACTCTTTGAAGAATATAAGTATATTGTAGATTCCTAAGCCTCGCTACATGCTTCTTTCTTAAGTAATGTACAATATCTGAAAAACAGTACACAAGTAAAAAAAAAAAAAAAAAAAAAAAAAAAAAAAAAAAAAAAAGTAGTGATTTATTAAATTTAAGGTAATATGTCTAAAGTAAGCAAATAGTAAATGGATAAATGAATTACACTCTTCCTGAAGCTACAGTACAAATTTCTTAGTTCACTCAAAACGTATTATGTCTAGAAACTTAAGTCATGGTAGGGCTGCCATTTGTCCCGGAAAATCTCAGCATTCCAAATATGTCCTGGCAGCAAACAAAAAAGAAAACGAAAAAAATTAACATTTCCTTTCTTTCCACATGATTTCATTCTCTTTAATTTATAGGTACAGCATTAGAAAAGTTAAAGCTTTCTCTCTAGCAGGAGGCTTTTGCCCTTCAAGGGCACAATAGGCTATCTTGATCCTTAACTGCATTTATTTATAACAATATAGCCTATATCAAGCCTTTTTTGTTTAAGTACTTTCATTATTTTAAAGTTTTAGGTTATTTTATATATGCTACACTGTCAAATGTTAGGAAGTAAATTTCTGTACTTTTGCTCATTTTTCATTTTTTAAAGACGAAAGTAAAATGTACATGATTTTCACATTTTAAATATGGCAACCCTACTTATACTTCACTAAAATTAAAGAAAGTCAAATAATTAATTCATTCATTAATATTTTTTTGCCCAAGTCCTTCAGTGCAAATTCAGCATTCTCCAATATTCAGTCTTTTCTGCTTTCCTCTTCGTCTCTGCATACGATTCATATATCTTAATGTTGTCAGAAAGGCAATAATAAGTGACGCGAAAATACTTCATCAAACTGTTAAGTTGCTACCATCAAAGGCAATAAATTCCACCTTATGGTTGTTCCTATCTGAGAAATGAAATTCAGCACAGACACCAGCAATGTGTATGAAATCCCGAACTGAACATGATGTCTAACATTAAATATCAGTCCACTTAAGTTGCAGTTAGTTACAGACTTATTACCAATGCTTTCCATACCTTGGAAGTTATTGTTCAGATAGTCTGTGTTTATGTTTGGAAAACAACGTTTAAGATATAGTCGGAAAAATAAATGCAGAAAATGTGGAGATATCCCATGGAAATCCATAGAAACTTCTTTCCAGTTTATATCTTGCCACCACTTCACACGATCCTTGTAGAACCTGAAACAGTAACATTTAATTTTCGTTACTGCAGGCTTCATCTCGGAGGTTAAACAGAGTAACTGGTATTAAAGTCTGAATGAACAAGAGTACATACAATTAATAAATTATTAGCAATAGTTTTCTGTACATCTCACTTGACGATGTGTGTCAGAGGAAGAACAACTGTTTGTGTGCATCTGATGTCTGATTAGTGTAACATGTTGCTAGTCACCGATGTATGTAAGGAACTGACCACCCTACCCCATTATCACCTGGCTTAGTTGCCTCATGAGTGATATCTTAGGACAGTTGACTAAACAACAAACAATAATTTGTGTACGAATCATTATGTCTGCAGTTTACCTATATTTCTGCTCCAGATTGAACTGTTACCTCTTCTAAGTTGAAGACTTCTGTAACAAATGCACAACTACAGACATTAATGTTATTGAAATTTCGATAACCTTCCACACCATAATGGGACTGACATTTGATTTGCTTTAGGTTATTTCATGATCAAATAAAAGTGAGATATGGAATAACTTTACAAATATACACATGGCACATATTAAATAATAGTACATTATGCAACGAGCCTATAATGGTAGTAATTAAGACGCGAGTATGTTTGTTTATGAAACGAGAGCAAGCGAGTTTCATAATTTTCATACGAGCATCTTAATTACCATTAAAGGCAAGTTTCATAGGGCTTTTTATGCACGACCATATTTCTAACTTGAAATTATTCATAAGTATTCATGTTATGGTTATGTAAGTGAGGAGCGGAACTGACCTGAATTGTGAGATGTGCGCAGACGCGAAAGTATTGATTTTTTCAGTGGCACGAATGTCATTGACCTTGATATAATCTAGAGAATAACATGAACATTAGGCTTGATATAACCTGGAAATTGATTTAGAATTGAAAAACGAGATGACAAATTGAATTTATTTGAATATTATTTACAATTAACGCTAATTATTATAGTAACAGAACATAACCTTCTGCGACAGTATTGGATTTCCAGCCTCCGTGACTTTTCGCTAATTCTCTTTCGATTGCATATCCGAGAATAATCGATACTTGCGGTTTTATATTGGCTGAACAACTGAATTATAATGAATAGGTGTACTTTAATGAGGTGCATTAAAGGGCTACTACCAGGTGTATAATTACTACATTTCAGCATGGTCGAGCATAAAATATATTATATATCACGTTTCATACACTACATGGAAAAAACGAGAAATTTAAAACTTTGAGTTAGCTCTTGGTTCTCATATATAGCCCATTTAAGTTATAGATAATTTTTTATTAGATTTGACGTCTGGAGATTGTGTTGGCACATGAGTACAGCAGTAATGAGTCATGAGTAATTTTTATGAATACTAGTGAAATTTGAAATCTAGAGATTATTATTATAGTAACAGAACATAACCTTCTGCGACAGTATTGGATTTCCAGCCTCCGTGACTTTTCGCTAATTGTCTTTCGATTGCATATCCGAGAATAATCGATACTTGCGGTTTTATAATGGTACAATGGTGATTTCTCATTGGCTGAACAACTGAATTATAATGAATAGGTGTACTTTAATGAGGTGCATTAAAGGGTTACTACCAGGTGTATAATTACTATATTTCGGCATGGTCGAGCATAAAATATATATCACGTTTCATACACTACATGGAAAAAACGAGAAATTTAAAACTTTGAGTTAGCTCTTGGTTCTCAGATATAGCCCATTTAAGTTATAGATAATTTTTATTAGATTTGACGTCTGGAGATTGTGTTGGCACATGAGTACAGCAGTAATGAGTCATGAGTAATTTTTATGAATACTAGTGAAATTTGAAATCTAGAGATTATGATGATACAACTGAATACAGGAATGATGAATCATTTTTGCTGATGTTTTGTAAAGCTGTCTCTGTATAGCTTGTTTGAAGTACTAGAGATCATCAATTAAGTTTTTTTTTTTTTTTTTTTTTTTCTTTTTTTTTTTTTTTTTTTTTTTCAGTTTGTGTGTATACTTTAGGTTACAATCCAGGAATTCAATTCAGTTTTCTTCATTTTGTTTTTGAGAGAAAATGTCCTGCATGATAACAGTGGTAAAATGCAGTTTTACGCACTATCGTAGAAAAAATACTTGATGAAATTATGAAATAATTGTTATTGTTTAGTCAACTGTCCAAAGACAAGTCTGAACCTCACAAATGATACCAACATGGCACCACTTATGAAGCAATGAAGTAATTAAATAATTAAAATACGATCATTTGGTTCAGGGAGCATCCATTTTTGATGCAAGGACAGTTCTTTTAACATGTTCCTAAATTAATCTTGAATACCAATACTTTCTTTACTAAATCATTCTAAACCAATATGAATGCAGCATGGATTGTGTATGAAGATAATTTTTTGCTTGGCCCCCACTATGTATCATTGTTTACACAAACAGAAAGGATATCTATCGGATACAGGGGGGAGAGCCATTAATCCCTCCCATTGAAGGCTTTAAGGAACCAACATGGACAAATACCCAATGCCCCATCCCTACCTTCCCGTGGTGCTGCTGTTAGTAAGCATAATTTACAAGCTGAACTAAAGGGAGGGGCTACTCATCAATTGGCACTGGTCAGCTTCATGAGTGAATGACTGAATTTGGTATAATTTTCCTCTATTCAATACCTAATTCCCTCTTTACCCTTTCCTATCCAGTCCTCTGACTGAACTCTTACTTTCTTCGACCCTGACGGCATTAGAACCTTTGAGGCCTAGGGGTTCATTTCACTTTCCTTCCTCCTCTTTCTACTTTTCTGTTCCTAGTGCTGACCTGCTATGGCACTAAAATCGTCCTCCAGTGGCTTAGGGAGGGAAAGCTGGTGATCAACAAGATCTCCCAGCTAGGTCCAATGGACACGTCGACCAACAGCAGGTGTGGTCCTCCAGACATTCTGGGGGTTGTGTGTGAATGAAGTAGCCACCAAAATGTTAAAATATGGTGTTCACTTAAATCAGCTACAACTTGCCATTTAACAAGAAATGGATTCAGAACACCTCAAAATCTGTGCTTCAGTGGCTGACCATGATAATATCTTTGATGGAGTGCAAGAGGTCAAATGACTTTATTGTCAAACGCCTGGCATTAGAAAACAACAACAACAACAAATGAAGGGTACACGGGAAAAACGATCAAGGTCTATCAAAAATCGAAATTGAATTAATAATGCTATCTTATAGTGGAAAAAAAGTACTATCATGTGGTCTAGCTAGTAATAAGAAATCATCGTTCTTGACATTCCACTACGTCAGTTTCTATTAAATACATACATAACAAAGTATTGTAACTTTTATTAGTAACAACAATGTAATTTATTCGTCACAACAATAATTCCTTTCTACAATTCGCCTTAAACGCTCTCGTCAACAATTGGATTTTCACTCAACACAGTATTCGTTATAGCACTCCACTGACGACAATGACAATTTACTTGGACTAGTACGAACAACAATGAACTGTTAATCTTAACTAATATTTACAAAGCACTATTTACAAATCAGAACTATCAGTTCTCAGTTCACAGTTCTTCTATCTCAGTCACTCGAGTTCACAGTATCTCGAACCACAGACCTTCAGAGCTGTACTCGAACTCGGGTCCCTCCAACTGCGGCCACTGCACTCGAACTCAGGTCCCTCCAACTGCGGTCCACTGCACTCGAACTCAGGCCTTCAGATGCTGACGCAGATGCGGGCGCACACTCGAGTCGAACTCCGGCTGGCTTGCTTGCTCTGGCTTACTCACTGACTGAATAACTGAAAAACTGCTGTCGTTCCTTCGCGTCCTTAATTTATAACCACAGCGACGTAGCCTCGAAAGTTCCACGCGTCTCTAGAGATGGCACTCCAGAGAAATCCAGAGCCCTCTCCTCTCTACCAGCACCAGATGCGCGCGCACTCTCGCTCCACTCTCTCCCCGCGTTGGCCCTTTCCCCTCTTTGCCGTGCGCCATTCCTCCGTGCTCCGCGCGATCTGCTTTCACGGGAGGCTGGTCGTGAGTTCGAATCTCACGTCGCTGTCACAGTATTAAGTGCTTAAACTTTAAAATTTGTTTTTCTCGAAACTTTCTAAAATGGATCTTGATCGTTATTCCCATGCACCCTTCAAATAGAAACAAATAAAAATTAACATGACAAATATATTTTACGAAATACAGGAAACAAACATGAATATTATTCATAATTCTTAATGATCTTGAAATAAAAGATAACAAAATAGAAATTACATAACGATGAGCAAATGATAAACATAAGCAGAAGCACCTTCGATTAATTTCTTCAATAACTACTCCAAGTTCAGTGTAAAACTGGCTTATATGTAACGACATCTCCTAGCAAATTACCCCAGAACACTGTTAATATAAGCTAATTTTACACTAAACTTGGAGTAGTTATTTACGCAATTAATTGAAGGTGCTAAAACTTACTGTTTATTATATGCTCACCAGTATGTAATTTCTATTTCATACATATTTTGTTATTTTCTATACAAATGGCCCTAAACATTATAATCATTTTAAAAACAACCCTTTGTGTTTGTGTACGTCTATCTGCCTGTCTGTTTGTGTGCGTGTGAGAAAGGAAGGTGCGCATGTACAGTATATATAAAATGTATATTGCTAGAACTTGCTGTGTCTGTCTTACCTCTTTATAAGCTTTATTCTCACTTCATTCAAGTTTACTGGTTCCATAGAAAACAGCTGTGTTGACAGTTTCACTAACCAAAATTGTTTAATAGAGCGTGCTTTGATCTTGCATTTTCTTTCAACTTCCTTCCACTCTTGTGGAGAAATGTACCTATTTCTTAGATGCTTTATTTTTCTCAAACCAGTAACTTTGAGAAGCCTCCTTAGAACCATTCCTGCTCTTTGTAAAGTCCATGCTACTTTTGGTGCTGAAACTGAAAATCATACCACAAATTTAAAAATCATAACTTGCATCTTTCTTTCCAGTGCTCATCTAAGGCCTGTTTAGAGCTGCATAAAACTAATTCCCAACTCATTGTAACATGCTTTATAAAATAGAACTGAAATTGTGCTAAATTAGAAGAGAGAATTTCGGTCCCAACAAATCCATTATGCCTAGAGTTACCAACTTTTTTTAAGAAAATATGGGAGACTAGGGAATCGACAAAATTTCACATAGAAAACTGGCAAATTATTCTGTTCAGTTACTAAAAAATAACTTTATTCTACACTTCGGCAGATAGGCTTAAATTAAAAGTATTTTGAGACAAATTTTGCCTCGCGTAATAGTTGAAGTTGACTGCAGGTTGCACCTCTGACTTCATTAGATTGTCATGCTCCTGTTTCGAAAATCTGTAAAATTATTTTTCATGAGATAAAACATAATTTTCGTATTATTATTATTATTGGTATACTTAGAACAAAACTAGCCAGTTTTTTCGAAATTTATATTATTATACAAATTGATTACACAACTTTTAACACTGTATCATTTCGGAATATGTATGATAAGAACTTTCTTGTGTTAAATATTATTAACGTACCTTGTTAACATGTTTCGACCTATTTTCGGTCATCTTCGGAACTGGTCGTTGTTGGTCTTGGCGCATCTTGTTTCCTGTGTGGGTGCGTTCATAGTGTAGAGTCAAAGAGTTGATATTCTCAATACACAACTCAATTTCAAAACACATATACTCTTTGACTCTACACTATGAACGCACCCACACGGGAAACAAGAGGAGCCAAGACCAACAACGACCAGTTCCGAAGATGACCGAAAATAGGTCGAAACATGTTACAAGGTACGTTAATATTTAACACAAGAAAGTTCTTATACATATTCCGAAATTATATTATTAATATTGTTTGATTTGAATCCTTATGAGCAAAATTCGAAAATACTCCAAAACTATGGGAATAATCAACAGGGTAATGAAACCTTCCCTGGTACAGGAAAGCAATAGAATATGCTTTTATCACACCTTGGCAAGACCTGTACTCTGCTATGGTAGTGAGGCATGAACATTAAGGCAGATGGATGAAAGCAGAATAACAGCTAATGAAATGAGATTTATGCGAAGAAGAGCAGGATATACAAAATGAGATCATAAACGCAACAAAGAAATAATGGAAGAACTTGGTACAGAATCAGTACCATACTCTATTTCATACAGAAATATGAGGACAACTGGGTGAGACATTTGAGACATACGAGATCCCATAGAATCCCAAAAGCTATGCTCCATTATCAATCACATGGGAAGAGAGCGTTGGAGAGAAAATTCCTTTTTATTGTGATCGTAACAGGCCACATGGCCTAAAACCTGTATGGATGATTATTATTATTATTATTTTAAACAGGTGAGCACTAAAACCCATTTCTCACAAGCATTACTTTCTAAAAGACTGAGCATTTTGGTGCTTATCTTGAACAAGAAAATTAATCATATTGTGACAGCCACATCGAGAGTCGATCACGTGTCCCACACAAGGGGGGCGCGCGAGAAGATATGGGGCCCGATAGACGAAGCGAGCTCCGTGGAGCACTAAGGGCGCGGCGCGGAGGGGAGACGAAACGCTCGCTGCGGTGTGGCACAACGTAAGGGGAACGGTGGCATGCTGGGCCGCGGCAGAGAGGGGGAAGTAAGCAGCTGCAACTGAGGGGCGAAATGCAGAGAAGTCGAGAGGCGCCATCTTCTCGGCATCTGTAGAAATTTCCAGCATCGTACTTTCCTGAAACTATGCTCTAGTTATAAGTAGGAGACGCAAGTGAGCTGAGCAGTTAGTTGTAGTCGTTGCTAGTTTTTGGACAGCAAGCCAGTCAGTCTTGTGTAGCAGTGAAGCCAGCTTCGAGACCGGAGTTCGACTTGAGTGTGTCCGTAGCTGTGTGAGCATCCTGGCCAGTGGACTGTCGCCGGAAGTCCTGAGTTCGAGTGCAGTGGACCGCAGTTGGGGGACCCGAGTTCGAAGTTCAGTGGACTGTCTCTGAAGGTCTTGGGTTCGAGATACTGTGAACTTGAGTGACTGAGCTAGAAGAACTAGTCAAGGCAAACGAACTGTGAACTGAGAACTGGCAGTTTTGTGCTGTAAACAGTGCTTTGTGAACATTAGTTGAGATTAGGAGTACATTGTTGTTCGCAATAATCCAAGTGAATTGTCATTGTCTGTGGAGTGCAATAACGAATACTGTATTACTGTGTGGAGTAGAAATTCCATTGTTGACGGGAGTGTTTAAATTAAATTGTAGAAAGTGATTATTGTTGTGAAAATAAAATTACATTATTGTTTTGTATTAAAGTTACAATATGAACAATCACCATTTGCGGCAAAATCTAATGTTTAGAATAATGATTTTTATATTATGCAAAAATAAGGGAGAAAAATGATCGAAGAGAAGAAAAATACGAGAGCCAGAAGACTGTTAAAAATTAGGGGCAAATACGGGAGAGTTGGCAACCCTAATTATGCTTCTTTCTTCAATACCAAAATGGTGGAGTAAAATCAGTGGTGAAGTGTACATGTAAATATTGTAAGTGCTACATATAGGCCTACTTCCAAATAACAAGAACATGTCTTTTTTTTTTCTTTTACAATTAAAAATCTTAGTATAGTATTTTCATTCATTTGCAGTCTCTGACATAGTTCATTCTTGTAGTTATACCTAATCCTCCACTTCACAGCTGTAACATATTTGAGCTAGTGATTACAATATTAGGTCCCCTACTTTTTCTAGTGTTTATAAATGATCTTGCCCCCTAATAAAAGATGTAGGTCATCCCATATTATTTGCAGATGACACAAGTATAGTAATTACAGCCAATAACTCCAACACATTCCAATCTTCAACAGAGGAAATTCTCTTCAAAATATGTGACTGGTTCTCAGTCAATAAATTAGTATTAAATTGTAACAAAACTAACATAATTCAATTTAAATCCTGTCCAAATTCAACGTCGCAAATTTCTAGCGCAATAATTAATAATAGATCCCTATTAGAAACAACAACAACCAAATTTCTTGGCTTAAAAGTCGATAATGTGTTAAATTGGAAAAATCATATTAAAGAAATTACCCCAAACTAAATTCAGCTTGTTTTGCTATTAGATCTATGCAAAAGATAGTAAATATCAATACCTTAGAAACAATATACTTTGCACACTTCCACTCAGTAATGAGATTTGGAATAATATTCTGGGGAAATTCCACAGATAGTAACAATATATTTCTATTACAAAAAAGAGTAATTAGAATAATAGTAGGTGCCAAATCTAGGGAATCATGTAGGACTATTTAAAAAAAACTACAAATAATGCCCATGGCTTGTCAGTATATCTTTTCATTAATAATCTTCCTCGTATGTAATCGTGAAAACTTTGTAACTAATTCAACAGTTCATAGCATAAATACACATAAAAAAAATTACTTTCATACTCCATGGGCAAGTCTATCGTGCTATCAAAAAGGAGTGAGTTATATGGCAGTAAAAATTTTTAATAGCTTCCCTATCAATATAAAAAATGAAACTCAAAACATAAAATTATTTAGGGTCAAATTAAAGAAGTACCTAATTTCTCATGTCTTCTATTCTGTAGGTAAATTCATGGCATTCAATAACACTTCATGAAATTGATACTAAAACTTGTGTTATACTAGTAGACTATATTGTAAATCTCGTCTGTATATATTTCATCTAGACTGTGACTATAAAT
This sequence comes from Periplaneta americana, assembly GCF_040183065.1. Taxonomy (NCBI): domain Eukaryota; kingdom Metazoa; phylum Arthropoda; class Insecta; order Blattodea; family Blattidae; genus Periplaneta; species Periplaneta americana. Next base: position 33,806,420 of record NC_091123.1, on the reverse strand, counting down.
TAAGATTTTATAATAGTATTAAGTTTTTTGACTTGTTCCATATTCTAGCTGTAAGCATGTATGAATACCATGGAATGTTAATAAATACAATACACAGGTCTACAATATGAAACAAATTTTAATCGCCATACATGAAACTAGACTTTTCCAAGTCACTTTTTCATAATGATTATGGAAATGTCTTCAGTTTTATTCTATTACATACAGATTCTGAATTACAACTAACACATAAAATTCATTATTACACATAGAAACTACAAGTATAGTAACATAAATTACATAGTAACTTCTTATAAAAGAGGACTTGACACACATAAATATTAATTATTATGTTACTGAACTTATATTAATATTTATAAATAACTAGAAAGTACATACGTAAAGCTAGAAATGCTTAGCAGATGATTCTCTTTTGTCAAATTTTTCTGCATAATCACGACAAAAGCTCCAACAATAATCTGCTATCATAGACTCATTCCAGATTTTTTGCGATTTTTTGGAAGCATAGCTATGGAAGCTACCTCCACCATCTGTATTTCCTGCTCCTATAGGTAACCTATCCGAATTGAAGCCTATAAAATTGCTATTAGATGAATAAAATTGAACAATTAATAGAAAGTCAGCTGTTCAAATTTATGTAACTTTATTTCTATCAGTTCATACCAAACTTCCTTCCGTATTGCATAATAAAATTTGTTTTAATTATCTATTCAGACATGGCTCCACTGTGCACCAACACATTTCTCGCTACAGTGTAAAGGTACGGTCACATGTCGCTACTTTTACAGTGATGCAGTACAAAAAACTGCGCAACTCTTGTACTGTGACGTGTGAACAACGGTGCAACCTGAAAAGTAGCAGCTGCCGAACCTGCTGCCTGCTACTTTTCCATGCTGCGCGCAGCTTAAAAGTAGTGAAGTGTGAACAGGGTTCTCAGGGTTGCAGCCGCAGCATTTTTGATATCGGTTTTGATGAAACTTTTGCTGCGGTTGCAACCGGTGTTACCACCCAAATGTGCCAATGATACTTTTATTGTTTGGATATATTTTAATGTTAAATATGACGAAAATAAATTATTTGTAACAGTTATTAAATACACAACACAGTCTGAGCATAATTGCTGACGATATAATTCATTTTTTTAATTTTCTGTAGCGTAGTTCCAAACAGGAGGGTTGCCAACATTGATTACGTGAATATACTGTTGGTTATCATTTAAGTATATAGGCGTTTTTAAAAGCTTTATAGTAAAAATAATGCCAATTTCTGAATACTAGATATGACAGAAAAGCAAATAATAGATAAGGAAGCTTTCGCATGAGTTTCTTAATAATGCGAACATAACCACAAAATGTATATTGAGAAGTCAACACGGAGATGGAAACCTGCAGCATGACTGCGGCTGCAAAAGTAGCGCCTTGTGTGTGAACAGACTCGCAACCTCCAGTTGCAACTTTTGCTGCACTCGGGTTGCGCAGCACGAAAAGTAGCGTGCAGCGCGCTACTTTTGGCTTACGTGTGAACACGACACGCAACTTTTGCAGCTGCAGTACAAAAGTTGCGCTGCAAAAGTAGCGATGTGTGACCGTACCTTAAGACCAAAGCATTGCTAGATGTCTCCAAATACATTACATAATTCATAGTTCTTGGCGTAGTATGTTATGGAACTTAGTGTCAGTTCAAATATTGTGCCACCAAAACCAAAATGCTAAGTGAAGATGGTTAAAAATTTAACACAAAGTTAGATGGTAAAAGTTTCATATGTGAAAGAACTAATAACAAACATGAGAAAAATTTACAAGATGACTAAACTCCAAACCATTGGTATTCATGTGAATTACTTGGAATGTCTTGCAAGGTACTCTATTAAAAGAGCATAAATATGGATTTATAAGCACAATAAAATTCGTTCAGGACACTAGAAAATTCGTAATTCGTACAAATAATTTATCAGCATATCAATAACCTCATAAAATTACTTACAAAAAACACTCCCAAAAATAATATACACTTATGAAAAAAAAAAAAATTTGATTAACAATATTTTCACCGTTACAATTACACATACATAAAAACTAAATATAAACATTTACATAGAGATAAAACATTTTACAGGAGAAAAAGTTCGTCCAAAGGGCTGGACTCTGGAAGAGTACCCAAAACGCTCATTGCATTTCCGCGTTGAATAGCAATACTTAAGCGTTGACGCAAATAAGTAGTGCAACGGCGATCACCAGTAATGGAGTTCAAAATTTGGCTGATTTGAGATACCAAAACTTTAGCGTCATGTCTCCAAGGACTGAAGGTCTCCACAGCAAATGGAGTAGTAGTAGGGTTTAAGAAGGACGCGTCAGCTACTATGGCTATTTGCGCCCTTATCTAAAATTCTTAATATAACATAGACATAATAAATAATATAATAATCAGAATGCTAAAAGAACTAAAAAGCGTTGTCATGGTAAAACGAGGCACACAAATGCAGTATACGTAAGGTGATTTCTACACAATCATAAAAGTGAGCAATTATACGACCCTAGGTGATTTTCAAGACGAACAAATAAAACAATAAAACTAATGCCACCAGAGATAAATTGTGAATCATATTTTAAAAACGATAAAATTATATAAAATATTCGGATGTATAAAGTCCGAAATGTCAACAATGTAAAATCAAATATAAAACAACAAATGTAACCTCCAGATATAAAGGGTCTGGAGGTTAAGTAAAACGGGTCAGTAAAAAACTAAATCACCTTATCAAAACCTGTGTTCAATAAAAATCTCAAAACTGCACATAGCAAATGGAACAAAGATATAATTGTCTAAAAGATGAGCATATTTATTGACCTTCTTCTTCACGGCTAATTCAGCAGCAGATGCTGCGTGTCTGGAGGTATTCGGTAAGTGAGATGGAGCTAGAGTATCAACGCAAGTGGAGTCCCAAATTAAAGATTTTCCTCTAGACCATGGAATTAAGGTGAGACCATCGGGTCGTTTACCATCTGCTCGACTAATACCTGGTGGTTCCAAAAGAGACAGGATGCCACAAGAAGTCAGAGATCTTTTAATGTATAGAATTATTGCTAATATTTTGCAAATAATGTTCTTTACCTTCATGTTCCTTGTAATAACTTTCAGACCTGATTGCCAAATATCTTTTATGAATAGACATTCTTTCTCTATTGAGACGCTTTGCAAGAAATGAAAATGCATTTTTCATTCTTCTTTCTTCCACAGCTTTCAAGATCAATTTGTCTTCTTTGGCAGTAAACCTATATAATAAAAATAAAGCCACCTGTTAGTAAATCAAAAGTGAATTTTCCTGATTTGAATGAAAGCATGATGATGCAGCTGCTGCTACTACTGCCACCACAACCACTACCACTACCACTATTAGTATTACTATTACTATCAGGATTAGTAGTGAAGCCCTAATCACGGCTTCTACTTCAAATATGAAGAAAATTGAGACAGTAAAAAATCAAGCACTGAGACTGATAACAAGTGGAATTAAAACTACACCCATTGCAGCAATGTAGATTGCCATAAATAACCCTCCACTGCATCATGACAGAGAAAAAGAAGAAAAAGAAAGCCTAATATTATTAGAGAAACTCAAGAGACAACCCAATAATAACTACTGTAACTCTTATAACTACTGTAACTCTTATAATCACCAAGAAATTTAAAAATCCAAAATGGGTTCATGCAAAATGTGATGTCCATAGGTAGAACTTATGAAACTAATATAAATAAAAGAGTGAGAAAACTAGAACAATCCAATCCTTGTATGAAAGACGAGAAGTAGTATTTACTAGAAGTTTCCTCAATGCTGAGGTTTTCTCCACCAAAAAATACAAATACAAAATATTAAAAATATCTAGAAAGTAAAAATTCTTGCTAAGAATATATTATTTTGCAGTGTTTTTATTTTATTTTTTTTTACCTTGTCATAATTTTCTGGCTAATTATCTCAAAAGATCAATTTCCGTAGTAAATAATTTATCCTGTTGTTTCTTATTTAAAATCCACGTTTAACCTCATACAACACCATGCTCAGCATTACTGATTTATAAATGACACATTTTGTTTTTCATGAAATATTACTGCTCCATAAATCAGAATTGAGCATTTCAATTACTTTCCTTCCATTACAGTAGAAGAAGCCAATATAAGGCACTCCTAGACTATAGTTTATAAAAAAATCAATTTCCGTAGTAAATAATTTATCCTGTTTCTTACTTAAAATGAATGTTTAACCCCATACAACAGCATGCTCAGCACTACTGATTTATAAATGAAAAATTTGGTTTTCATGCTCCATAAATTATATGTATGTATGTATGTATGTATGAACGTACATATGTATCTAATGCTCTGAATTTGACAAAAGGAATAGCATAACCTAATTTGGAACCTTAGAATGCATACATACACTGGGATTTCTAAAAATTGACAGTTAGAAAAGTGTTGATGTATTTATTATCAGTACAAATTTGGAATATACAACTTCCTTCTGTTGCATTATAATTTCTTGTATTATAGTCGCGACGCTGTTATTCCTGGCGTTACTCCTCCGCTTTGCTTATACCTTAGAAAGCGAAGGCTCTATAAAGTCTAGGTAGGTAGTATCATTCACTATTTTCGTTCTTTCGTTGCCGAGCTATCAGACGAGAAATCTATTTGCCGCACCGTTAAACATTATATCGTAGCTCCTATGATAATAAATCAAACGCACTGTAATTGAGCAAATAACTGAGCGGCAAATAACGTCCTTGTGTGCTTTCTGCGAATGCCAACAAAAGAGCCAAAATGGCGGGCGATTATAGTAAGTATTTATCGAGCCTTAGGAAATGCATAACGTCATCAGGAGCGAATCACAACACGCACGCATTTAAATGTAGCCGACCTACAACGTGATTGGCTGCCAGAAATACGAGCAACGGGACTATACACATCACATTATTTTATTTTAAGTGATGATAATTTATTAATGCAATTGAAAAACACATTTTGCCATTTTAGAACTGGCAAGAATTGGAATAGGGCCTATTTTAGGTATCTAAAGTGAGATTTTTATAACCTAAAAATCCGAGGTCTACTTATGACATATCCTGTATAATAAATGTGTCTTTAATATCTAATGTTCTGTCACAAAAAAAAACCCTTCAATCTATGAGGAAATACACTGTAAGAGCCTCACATGTGATCAGTCATGTGACAAATAGCATAGCAATCAGTTGCGTGTTAATGGTGTGTACGAAAAAACAATTCAGATGAGAACAACAGATACAAGTTTCACCTTGACTTTTGATACTTACGTTCCTTTAATACAACCTCTATACAAGGTTCTAAATCTTCCATATATGCTGTATAGTGTACGATTTGGAAGACCATGACCTATGAACTGAATTAAATGCCTCCGTTCAGATGCCGGCATGCATGGTATTCCCTTTACATGTAAAGACATGAAAGGTGCCGGATCATCAAACATATATTCCTATAAAAAAATTGAAGTATCTAATTAAAATATGGAAAAATAAACAACAAAACATGATAATTTTTTTTAAATCTGTACTCTGTTTAAATAACTAAACTGCATAATTGTTAAGCCCCTATTGAATGTTACAGGTTCTAAAAATTCAGTCTCGTTTTATTTCAATCTAAGCACATGAAAGGTGGTGGGTCAATTAAAAATTAAAGCACCTAAATAAAAAATTAAAAATAAGCAATAAAACACAACAATATATTTTGTAATCTGTATTCAGTTTAAATAACTGGCCTACTACATAACTGAAGCGTTGGCTGGAACAACGTTGTAAGTTACAAAATTTTCATTCGGCGTGTTTCCGTGTGTATGTCATGTTACCTTGCTATACTCCTGGGCTCCTGTACACATTTTTTCAGCTCCTGTAAATTTTACCAAATGTAACTTATAACGTTGTTCCAGCCAACGCTTCAATTGTTAAGCAGCTATTATGTGTTATAGGTTTTAAAAGAGAGTATACGAGGATTGTTCAAAAAGTAATGCCACACAATTTTTTTTCTCAGCAATTAACATAGAAAAGTGCATTTCTGGAAGCATAAAATCTGATGTTTCTCCTGCGCGATTACTGAATTGCAAGTCATTCTGACAGATGGCGGAGCTGTAGCTGTTAAAATGGTATCTGCTGCAGATTCCCATTATAAGCAGAGAGCAGTAATTGAATTTTCAGTTCTCGAAAATGAAAGTGTTGTTAAAATTCATGAATGTTTGTGTGCAGTGTATGGTAGTCATGAACTTGATAGGAGCACTGTAGGGTGGTGGGCTCAGAGAGTTCGAGCATTAGGAAGTGCAGAAACCAAACTCCGAGATCTGCCACATTATGGATGCCGTGTCACAGTCTATACTCCAAATATGATGAATCACGCAGATGTCATTATTTGTGCAGATCAAAGCATCACAACATTACAAATGGCCCTACAGCTGTCGGTAAGAATTGGAAGTGTTTTTTCAGTTACTGAGGCTATCGGTTATTCAACTACAGGGTGTTAAAAAATAACGTTTACAACGTTTCAGGGATGATGGAGGTAAAAACAAACATCTTTTGTAAGTGACAAATCTTTGACAGATGCGCCATTTATCATGTACATAAGTGTTAGTGTAATCCATAAGGAATGAGACCAATTGTCGTTGTAGACGTGTTGTTCAAACTGCCGTCCATTGAAGGCATTGCACAACTGGTACCTTCGTACTATGGAGTGTCTGCAATCCTCAAAAAGGTTAACATTGTTTCTAATAACATGTGCAGCTTCAACAACATGAGCAACTAAGTCTTCTGCCATATCGATCGGTGTCTCATTCAGAAGATGTTTCATGTCTCCCCACAAAAAGAAATCCAGTGGGTTAGGTCCGGTGATCGAGGTGACCACGGTACTGGCCCACCCCTGCCAATCCAACGATCGGGGAATGTAGCATTTAGGTGGTTCCTGACACGACGATCAAAGTGTGGAGGGGCACTCATGCTGAAACCATATTTGTTCTCTGATGTTCAATGAGATAATTTCTAAAAGTTCTGGTAGGACGTCGTGTAGAAAAACAAAATAATTACCACCACAGAGAGTGTTAGGGACCCTTTTAACTTGTTGCAGGCACAGCAATACAAACAGAACTAACCAGTTTGTGTTGTGATGGAAGTCAAGCCATCTACCCTTCAGGTCAACTTGTGGCAAAACGGCGCATCTGCTAAAGTTTTGTCACTTAAAAAAGATGTTTGTTTTTACCTCCTCTATCATCCCTGAAGCGTTGTACACGTTATTTTTAACACCCTGTATAAGCATTGAAAGCAGAGATGTGATGATGTAATAAACAGTAATGGATTACTAATGTATGCCACACGAGTACTGAAGGGTTAAGTCTGTCTATTCACAACTCGAATGTAAGGACTGATTGACTGATGACCAAGAACAAAATGCATGTTTACAAAGGAAATAGTGGCGCTTTAACTATGGATAACTAGTAAATATTTGGAAAAAAAAGTGACTATCATGTAGACTTTCGATACCCTACCATGCAGCCAATGAAATGAACTTTCAAATACGTATATCTCTTAGTGCACAACCTTAACTTACCTTGCTGAATCTTTCCCAATTCCTACGTATAATAGCATCTTCTTCAGGATTGAACCTCTTAGTTTCTAATTGCACTCCAAGACCTGCAAGCTGTTCTCTTTCATGTTCAGTGGGTGTACGTGTTAAATGTCTTTCAATGCAATGTGATTCTGGCACCGCGAAAGGCAGTGTAATTATTAAATTTTTTAGTTGCTGAAACAAATTAAAGAAGTGATTTGTACAATGTCTTCTGTATAATTATTTAGGAAAGAGAGGAAATTAAAAGTTCATTAGTCAACTTCATGCAAATCGCTATTCTGTATTTAAAGATATCAGAGAATGCTATTTGGATTATAGAAAGTCACATAATTCCATAACTTAACTAACCCATAATTCTTTTCTGTTATAATTATTAAAGAAGAATCCATTGCTGCACAATTGGGAAGAAAGTGAATACAACTCTCGAGTACCCTGATTCTTTTTCCTTTTTGCTGGATGATAGAGATGAACTTCGCTTATTGGCAGCTCAAAATACATATTCTGGAATGGTCAATGTAGATGCAACTGTTATGACAGTGGCTTTTGTCCTTATCTAACTTCTATCTCGACTATTGATGTTTGATTGGTATTACACTATCATACTTCTTTATTGTTTCTTTTCCCTTATATTCACTTTAATACTGATTAAAACTTTAAAACTTTCTATAGTTAAAATGTTACAAGTGTTATAATTTAAAAAAAAGTAATGTACTTTTATGACAGACAGGCCTCATTTCAACACCAGTGTGGTGTCATCTTCAGTGTCCTTCGAACTACTGCTGCTCCAGCTGGTCTTGCTTTCGTCATTGATGGGGGTGAGGGAGAGTTGCTCTTAAGGTGGGGAATGGTTATTTGTGTGTCGTGTATTATGATACTGAATAATGTATGCGTATTGAATTGTAATTGTGTATTAAGTATATACTGTGGGTATGTTATGCTGTGCTTGTATATTTCGTATTGTTCTAATATGTTTAACGTGCTGGGTAACTTTCGGTGCTGGACCCCAGACTCATTTCACCAGCATTATCACCTTCATCTCATTCAGATGCTAAATAACCTAATATGTTGATAAAGCGTCGTAAAATAACCTACTAAAAAAAGTAATATGTTTAACGTGGATGAGAGAGGGAGAGAGAGGGAGAGGGGAGGGTGAGAGAAAGGGAATTAGATAGAGGGGGAGAGGGAGGGAGAGATAGGGTAGAGGGTGAGAGAGAGAGAGGGAGGGAGAGGGATGGGGAAAGGGGTGAGATAGGAGGTGATAAATAGGAGAGAAAGAGGAACAGAGAGGGGAGGGAAACGAGAGGGGGAGAGGAGGGATAGAGGTGGAATTGGGAGAGGGGGCGGGAGGGAGAAGGGGAGAGAAGGAGAATAGGGAAGTGGAGAGAGAACGGGAGGGGAGGGAGAGAGGGAGTGAGGGGGATATAGAGAGGGAGCGAGATGAGAGAGAGAATAAGAGAGGGAGGGAGAGAGAGGGGGAGAGAGGGAGGGTAGGTCATATATATATATATATATATATATATATATATATATATATATATATATATATATATATATAGGCTATATGGGAAAAAACAAGCCTGCCATATCCAAGTGCTTCACAAATTGGCAGCTGAAGTTTACACTGCAAGACGGACAATGAGTTACAATCTCTGTGAAGCTGCACAGCAGGATCAGTTAATGAATAACATTCTCTTCAGCGACAAAGCCACATTTAACATTTTTTTACTTGTGAAACAACTCAATTGTCGCATATGGACAAATAAGCACCCCAATAACACCATCGAGTGGGAAAGGGATACACCCAAAGTGAATGTTTGGGTTAGCATTACGAGACAAAAGTCATATTTGTGGAGAAATCAAGGGAGACACATATCTTCATACATTACAACTGTTCCTAGAACCACAGTTACAGGATGATGTTATTGATACAGTGATGCTCCATTAAGACGAGCACTGCCTCACTTCGCATTGGCTGTCTGTAATTAACTCAATGAGATGTTTCCGAGATGGATGGGAAAAGGATTCCCTCATATCTGGGCACCCCATTTCCCCAACCTAACTCCACTGGACTTTATGCCTAGCAACAGATCTACAAACTAATTTTGGCTGCAAAAGGGTATCTGCCGGATACAGGGGGGAGAGCCATTAATCCTTCCCATTGAAGGCTTTAAGGAGCCAACCTGGACAAATACCCAATGTCCCATCCCTACCTTCCCGTGGTGCAGCTGTTAGTAAGCGTAATTTTACAAACTGAACTAAAGGGAGGGGCTACTCATCAATTAGCACTGGTCAGCTTGATGAGTTAATGACTGAATTTGGTATAATTTTCCTCTAACCAATACCTAATTCCCTCTTTACCCTTTCCTATCCAGTCCTCTGACTGAACTCTTACTTTCTTCGACCCTGACAGCATTAGAGCATTCGAGGCCTAGGGGTTCATTTCCCTTTCCTTCCTCCTCTTTCTACTTTTCTGTTCCTAGTGCTGACCTGCTATGGCACTAAAATCGTCCTTCAGTGCTTAAGGAGGGAAAGCTGGTGATCAACAAGATCTCCCAGCTAGGTCCAATGGACCCATCGACCAACAGCAGGTGTGGTCCTCCAGACATTCTGGGGGTTGTGTGTGAATGAAGTAGCCACCAAAACGTTAAAATATGGTGTTCACTTAAATCGGCTACAACTTGCCATTTTTCATTTTATATTGGAGTGCAAGAGGTCAAATGACTTCATTGTCAAATGCCTGGCATTAGAAAACAACAACAAACTAATTTTGTTAATCTGCAAGTGCTGAACTGATGCAAAAAGCAGGTGTGCAAAATGATCAAGTTGGATATGCTGGCAAAAATGTTCCAGGCTACCATGAACCATTGGGAAACATGTTTTGAGACTGATGGAAGAAATGCAGAACACTGACTTTCCACTAGGTATTCTAGTTATGATGTTGTATGTGAAACATGTTATCCAAGAAATGTGCTACTATAATTTTATGGACACCCTGTCTATGGAAACACAAACCACAATACACATACATCATTAAATTTGTTGAAACAAGGCACACAGATGCAGAGTCACTAGTTTACCTTTATTACAATATTTAGATCTTTATAAAATTTCGGAGAGGTTTCGACCTAATGTTGTGACAGGTTCCTTGCTAGATAATTTTTAAGATAAAGATTATTGATGATGATGATGATGATGATGATGATGATGATGATGATGGTGGTGGTGGTGGTGGTGGTGGTGGTGGTGGTGGTGGTGGTGGTGGTGGTGGTGGTGGTGGTGGTGGTAGTGGTGATGGTGATGATGATGCTGTAAAATTAAAAATGTTCTTACCTCCTGTATGGATTCTGACATTTCTTCTGTATCTATATCATCAAAAATTTCATCCGTATCAGTATCATCAACATAAGAAAAGTCTGATTCTTCTGTACTTATTTCTGATAGAATCTCACTTTTTATCTTAATCTCTCTCAGCAAGGGAAGATCCAATTTATTTTTTGTAACTTCACAAAATGAACTTGGTAATGAACTGCATTGTAAATCTGTGTTGTAATTTTCATCTTCTTTTGTGTTCTTGTCTGTTTTAAGACTTTCATCAACAAGGAACTCATTACGCTGTGTCTGTATTTTCCCAGGTGAATGTCCAGGGGACTTATTTCGACTTCTGTGGTCATCTTCCTTTATATGCTTGTGTTTTTTCTTCTTCTTTTTGTGTTGGATTTTAACATCACATCCAACATTAATAGTTTCCATTACAATAAATTTTATCTTTCAATAGTACACCTTTAGTATTTACACTACAGTCATCTGAATCATGAAAATACTTTTTATTCTTAAAATATATCCTATGAACATGTTCAGTGCCCAAGTTAATTCATGTCTAATTCCATTCAAAATAAAATAGGCATCTTCCTTCAGTAGTTTCAGTACAAAATGAAATAACAGAAAAACCACTGTTCAGAATTTGTGGGCTGATGCAGTATGTAAAAGACCTGTAAACCAAACCAGAGAACATTATTATTTTTAAACAATATTGTCTAAGGCTTGCATAGCCAGGACACTAAATGAAGGAGGTTATTTTACAACACTTTATCAACATCTTAGGTTATTTAGCGTCTGAATGAGATGAAGGTGATAATGCCAGTGAAATGAGTCTGGGGTCCAGGACCGAAAGTTACCCAGCATTTGCTCATATTGGGTTGAGGGAAAATCCCGGGAAAAAACCTCAACCAGGTAACTTGCCCCAACCGGGAATCGAACTCAGGCCACCTGGTTTCGCGGTCAGACGCGCTAACCGTTACTCCACAGGTGTGGACAATTTTTCTCTTCACTACAAACATAAAAACGTAAATGTAAATCTAAAGCCATTTATAATGCTAATTTCATTTTTAAGGCCCTTAACCATTGTTCTTTTTGAAGAACTAATATAGGCCTATCTCTATTCGCGTATTTTTCTTTTTTGTTTTGTCCATCAATGGCCCCTTGAGTCAGTCTAATATATCAACTAATATAATTTTCAATTTTTTTTTTTTTAACCTCAGGTTTCCAAGATTTTATTTCACTCAGGATAATTTATTAATGTTGTATCAAATCTGAATATAAATCTTAAACTCTAATGTTTTTTATCCCACATAGTTTCAGATTTATATAGATTCCAATAACACAAACATACATAAGTCTAAGTTATATATATAGCTGACACAAATTTTTGGTGTGCATTAATATACGAAATCCAGCATCCACTTACAATATTTCAATATAAAAAATTGACAAGGGATTCATAAGATCCCTACGTGTATGCTCTCAATTGTGTGTTACTGTGGTGAAACGAGCGTTTAACCTTTAATTATTTAACAGCATCAAAATGACAATAGAAGAAGAAGCACTGATTCAATATGAAAAACTTATCAGATTACCAAGAAACAATTGGCATTCATACAGTCCTCTCTGTAGATTGAAAACTCAAAGTTTCATATCCATGGTTCAAGAATTAAAACAGAAAATCAATATCCCGAATTTAAAAGAAAACTTACAAATTAAACTCTATTAAATATACAATATAATCTAAATTTAACAGAAGAAATACTGAAATCAGAAGTAAGCACTGAAATAATGAAACAATTGTCTTTAGAGACAATTAATATTAGGTAATTACCCTCCACAAAACTGGCTTTATTTATACACCGACGGATCGAATCCTTGATCTCCAGAGAACAAGGTGCCGGTGCAGGTGTTACGTGCTGTCTCTTCTCACTTTATAGATCTCTTGGGTATGGAACAACAAGTTTTGATGGAGAAATCGTTGCAATAAGTGAAAGTCTCAGGAATCTTCTATTTCACATCAATAAATTTAAGAATGCAGTTATATTGTCAGACTCCAAAGCAGCTATTCTATCAATAGTCTCTAAACACACACCTTCAGCTCAAACAGCAGAAATAACTAAAATGCTCTCTCAATTAATATCACTCAATAAAAGAATTGTATTCCAATGGATACCATCCCATTGTGGAATCCTGGGAAACACGAATGCAGATGTACTAGCAAAGGGCAGCACTGCTACTTACAGACCTGTTACTAAATCTACATATTACTCTGTGAAAAGATTTATTAAATCTACATACTTAGACTTCAACAAACAAAATTTGATAATACAATCTCAAGGGAAAAAATGGAACTCTCTGTATCATAATCCACAGTTAATTCCCGATTTACCACGAAAATCGTCTGTAGCTGCATTTAGATTGGCAACAGGCCATGATTGTTTGGCCAAACACCTGCATAGAATTGGAATATATCAGTCCCCTAACTGCCCATTGTTTTCGGAACACCTCAAAATCTGTGCTTCAGTGGCTGACAATGATAATATCTTTGAAAAATATTGGAGTGCAAGAGGTCAAATGAATTTATTGTCAAACGCCTGGCATTAGAAAACAACAACAACCTTTAATTATTTTAGAGGACATAGGCCTATGTCCGTACTTTTCATCACACTGAGTTAAATTGTGAAAGTGATACTGAGGATTCATCAGCAATTCCTACCAGGGAATCTCCCAGTGATTTACCTATCAATAGTAATCTTATCTCCTAATGGCAAAAGAACTAGATTTGGGAGACCGGTACAAAAACAATCCTATTTTAGTTACTAGGCCTATATTTTGTGAAATAGTTTCTAATGCTCTGTAATATTAATAATTTTCTTTTTTAAGACGGAAAGGTGTTATAGGTTATAATAGATTTGTCAACATTGTAGCTATGTAAAAGCATATCGGGATTGATTATACTGTTAAAATTATAAAGGAATCTGATTTGAAACTCCTTAATCAAATGTATGATATTATACAAAAGAATAATAATATTAAAGCACACAACAGAGGATTACCTGCACTACCAGCAGTAGCTAACAATTACAATACAGACAAATATTACAATCACTGAAAACTGTAACTCTAAAAAAAAAAAAAATATATATATATATATAATTCCGTGTTTATTACCTCGCGTTTAACGCACAACACGTATTTCAGTGTAATTAAAACCCACAACATTAAAAACACTCACATAGCGCGTCCATCAAAACAGTGCCACCAATTTGAATTCCTCAAATCCAGTGTCGCCAACTTCAAAATGGATACAGCGCTACTTTCTTAACCAAAAAACGCCAGAAAGGCACCAGGCAATTATGAAATGCAATTTGCTATTAAAAAACCTTCATTATTTACACTATTATTTAAAAATCTGTATCCTTGTTCCGTCACTTACTTTTTTTTTTGTTTTACTCGAGGTCTTCTGGTATTTTATAGGTGTTACATTTCTCCTCCTTCCTGATCCCTGATACTCACTGCATCTAATGTGCTAATGTTCATTGGGTTTCTTGTTTGTTTTCATGTTCTTTTATATTATTTTTATTTTATTCTTTTGACCATGATTATTAAACACCTCACTCTTAGGAGATTTTAAATTCACAGCAAGCTTAAGGTCACTTACCTGACTAAACACTCTTTCAACTTCGGTTTATAGAACAGGCTAGGTACCTCCAGCAACAAGAAATGATAGTACCGGTATCACACGAGATACATGCAGTGCCATATTTAGACATTTTGCTGCCCAGGGCAGTTTATATTGTGCCACCCGTTCTTTAACCGATTAATTTCAACGCAAACAGGGTCATTACTTTAAAAAATTCTAGCAGTCATAAATTACAGTATGTGTATACTCAGATTCAAACATTGAGATCTTGATCTTGGAAGAATTGTTGAAAATTTTACAGCCATACAGCATTACTTACAAATGTTTTTAAAAAAACTTTATACGACTATAAAAGTAAGTTTTTAAAGTAACAGTTGGCTAATATTTTTTATAAATTAATTTAATGTACCTTTTCACTATGTTGTATCTATCCAGGGAAATGAAATGTCACTCTTCATTTACTGGCGAAGAATTGTTGTCCACTATACCTGTATGATTTGAATCAACAATATTATCACGTAAGTTAGAAGCAGTGTACATAGATTGTTGGGCCGAACTTTTCAAATAGGATTTATTAAAAAAAAATTCAATTGTTTTATGAATGCTACATGATTATTGTTGCTTTGAGAATAACGACGGCACGACTCACCATTTCACAGACGTACTGGTAATTACTCTTTGTTGTAGTAAATGTTATCTTCCATTTGCTTTGGGGTTGTTGGAATGTCGAATCAAGATATCTTGTCGGAAATAATTACATGATTAAATTTTTAAGTGTTAATTTTCTAAGGGTTTTTTTTTTCACCCATAACGAAATTTTTTTTCCTCATTCATAACAAAATTCGCCAATATCTTGCAGGCCATTCAGGCAAAAAATGCCTCCCTCTGAATTCTGCCACTCCAGGGCAACTTCCCTGGTCTGCCCATTGGTAAATATGCGCCTAGATATATATCCTTGTAATATATTGTAAATTTATTTCAACTCAACAATAATAATTCCTTTCTACAATTCACCTTAAATGCTCTCATCAACAATAGGATTTTCACTCAACACAGTATTCGTTATAGCACTCCACTGACGGCAATGACAATTTACTTGGACTATTACGAACAACAATGAACTGTTAATCTTAACTAATATTTACAAAGCACTATTTACAAATCAGAACTATCAGTTCTCGGTTCACAGTTCTTCTAGCTCAGTCACTCGAGTTCACAGTATCTCAAACCACAGACCTTCAGAGACAGTTCACTGTACTCGAACTCAGGTCCCTCCAACTGCGGTCCATTGCACTCGAACTCAGGTCCCTCCAACTGCGGTCCACTGCACTCGAACTCAGGCCTTCGGATGCTGACACAGTTGCGGACGCACACTCGAGTCGAACTCCGGTACACAAGACTGGCTTGCTCTGTTCACTGGCTTACTGACTGAACTAATCATGAATGACACACACACTCCTTCGCAGTCCGTAATTTATAACCACAGCAAAGTAACCGAGAAACTTCGAATTCGCCATTTTTCCACTAAGACGGGCTTCTGGAAGAGTCGGGAAGGTCCGTTCCCCCTTACTCTGTAAGTAGCAGCTGCGCGCGCAGCCTCCCCTCGCGCGTAGGCCCTTTCCCCTCTCTTCTCTCTGCCGCGCGCCATCCCTCAGTGCTTCATGGAGCCCGCGCGATCTGCTCTCTTGCGGGACGCTGGTCGTGAGTTCGAATCTCACGTCGCTGTCACAATATTTTATATATACATAAGAAAAGAATTCAGTGATGCAACAACATAAATTGTTTGCGGGAGTAAGAGTTTTGGTGTTCCTCTTCAGATTTTCAGAACCATTAACTAAAACAGCGCGAAAACAACTTCACAACATGAGAAATATTTACTTACTGGCACGTGGCATATTCTAAGCTAGAAGTAGAAGCTACCAGTACTGAGGAAAACAAGTTGTATTTATCAAAATGCAGCAGTGCTATTGTCGCAAAATTTGAAAGGGGAGATGCCTGCCAATAGAGGGAAGACTTTCTCTTTTATTACTGCTTTTTTCCGCGCACAGTCCATGAAATGTATGACTGAATGATGTGAGCAGGGTTGCTAGATGGGAAGCTTGAATAAGCTTTTTCACTGTATTTCTGTAATTGTTTTTTATTTCATTTTATTTATTTATCGAAAAATTAAAATGCCAATACATTTGAGGGGAATGAGATCCGGACCCCTTGGGTCTGCCCCTTAAATATGTCCCTTATGAGCAACTATATCATGCCACCGTTTGATGAACAGTTTATCGGCTGATGTAGATTTATTGCTTTGTTAAATGAAACGCATGGCATCACAGAAGTGAATCAGTCTCATCTATCATTCAACAATAAATAGTTCTCTAATTTCTTCATTATCATTAGTCAGCATCTTCTCTTTCTGACCATCATCCAATAGAATAGCATCTCGTGAACACATCCTCCTCGTACTGTGTATCTCTAAGTGTCCTCCGATTAAAATTGAGGATAAAAAATTGATTAAATGGTGATCTTACTCGTGTTAATTATGTAAGCATGTGTGCCTTACAGCTGTTTCGGTGTTACTTGACACCATCCTCAGAGCCTACTAGATCTCGGCGCTATCTCAACTTCGCTGCCTGTTGTGTGGGTGCGTTCGTGTGATGAAGAGTTGTGTCAATAGTGTGTGTGTTCTGAAATTGATCTGTGTGTTGAGAATTTTATTAGGGTGTGTTTTAATGTGTCTGTATATTTCATATTGTTCTAATGTGTTGAGTTTTTGGTTTTTGGGTTGTATGTGTAGGATTTCCAGGTCTGTATTTATGTTATTGTATATGTGGTTAGCAATAGTTATGTGTTCTGCATATGTAGATGTATGACAATATGAAATATACAGACACACTAAAACACACCCTAATCAAATTCTCAACACACAGATCAGTTTCAGAACACACACTATTTGACATAACTCATCACACGAACGCATCCACACAACAGGCAGCGAAGTTGAGCTAGTGCCAAGATCTAGCAGGCTCTGAGGATGGTGTCAAGTAACACTGAAACAGCTGTAAGCCACACATGCTTACATAATTAACACGAGTAAGATCGCCATTTAATCAATTATTTATATTCAAGTGTTAAAAGTAGTGTATGAAAGATTCAACATGGATAAAATTGAGGAATTCTCTGGAACAAGAATTTGACTACAAAATCTTCAATTTGAGATACAGAGCAATAAACATTTTAAATGTAGTACAACACCACTGCACTGAACGATATTCAAATGTTCCTAGAGAGTACTCTGTTTATTAGGAGGAAATAACATTTTGTAAGAAAGGAGTTGTGTTATTAAGGATTCAATATATGCTGGAAATGGAAAAACATTATATTACTAATGTTACGTTGTTATTTCAGGGGACGCCTTAATGTGATATCAGTTATTTCTGATGGTAGTTTCATTTATGGTATCTTGGTTTCATGCTCTTCGTATTCTGGGCAAAGGAATGTGGTCTTTCCTACAGTCTCGTGCAATTATAGTCCCGATACTGTTATTTCCGGCGTGACTCCGCCCCTTTGCTTGTCTTAGAAAGTAAAGGCTCTATGAAGTCTAGGTAGGTAATATCGTTCGCCATTTTTGTTCTCACATTGCCGAGCTACCATACGAGGAATCTATTTGCCGCACCGTTAAACATTATCATGTCGTAGCTCCTATGATAATAAATCAAATACAATGTAATTCAGCAAATAATTGAGTGGCAAATAACGTCTTCGTGTGTTTTCTGTGAACGCCAAAAAAAGAGCTAAAATGGCGGGCGATTATATTAAGTATTTATCGAGCCTTAAGAAATGAATCAGTGAATCACAAGACGCACATGTTTAAATGTAGGCGACCTGCAACGCGATTGGCTGCTGGAAATTAGAGCGACGGGACTATAATAAAGATGCTATTACAGGTTGATGTTTTCTCAGTGATGTATGGCTGAGTGCGCTAGAACTTTAGTAGAGACTGTTTTTGCAGTTTCTAGTCACATCTGTAACAGATCTTGGTGAGAAATGTCTGCTGAATTTTGCTGGCAGCTGTTTTATTAAAAAAACAGGCTTATCTTACTTTTCGTAAATATATGGACATCCAAAACTTTACTTTCTTTCCTAAAAAATATATATTATTTTAATGTACCGAAGTATATATGATATTTCCATGCAGATATTCTGCGTCATCATACGATGAAAGAGTAATGGAACGGAGAAAAATTCTCTCCGGCACAGGGATTTAAACCCGGGTTTTCAGCTCTACATGCTGACGCTTTATCCACTAAGCCACACCAGATACCCATCCCGGTGTCGGACAGAATCGTCCATTCCATTACTCTTTCATCGTATGATGACGCAGAATATCTGCATGGAAATATCATATATACTTCGGTACATTAAAATAATATATATGATATGCGTAAATTACTTCGTGATTTAAGACGGCGCTTATTCCGTCGGATCCCGGCCAACTAGTCACTCATAACGAGTGCACCTCAGCACATGTGTGGACTTCAGTCCTACGTTCACAGACATCTATGACGTAGTGCAGAGGGCGGCCACTAGAGGGAACCCAAGAGTTGGAACTTAAACTGAGACGATTCTGTCCGACACCGGGATGGGTATCCGGTGTGGCTTAGTGGATAAAGCATCAGCATGTAGAGCTGAAAACCCGGGTTCAAATCCCGGTGCCGGAGAGAAATTTTCCTCCGTTCCATTACTCTTTCATTGTTTCCTAAAAAAGCCTGAGTCTAAATTCAGGAATTGTACCAAATAGACCTAATAAGCATGGTAATTACTTGTTCACTGAGGACGACTATTGTATGAGATCTGAAATTAAGAAGATGTCAAAGTATAAATGTGAACATATTATATACATATTTCTTTATTTCGTTATGACAATAATTCATCATTTTACAGACTTTCAAGCTAAATATTAACAATAATACGTATCTCAGTAATCATATTCAATATCCTGAGAGGTTTACTAAGTACATGATTACACATGGCACACGGCTCCAAATAGGAACTCTAATTTGTAATTAGTCGTAAAAATTAGGCAATTATCTGCATAAAATTCATTATTAAAATACCAATTTCCCAATAGGTTTACAGCCGTATCTTAGTGTAAATTTATATTTACGTGAGCATAAAATTACTGCGCACAAGTTTAAAAAGGCCAGGTTTGTAAGTCACAACCATTCGTGTCAGTTTGACTAGAAATAATTTGAATAATAATAACTATCACTGTCTAACCTTCTTGTCCCTTATAGCTAAAAATAACTGTAAAGTCTCATCCAGCAGAGAATCTACAATTCCTACTGCAATCTCATTCTTCACAGTAACTTCGTCTTCATCATAATTAGTCCATGCTGATTCTTCTTCATGGGATTCCTTCATGAGGATCTCATCTACATAGTCTCTCTTCTTACGGCTCCATCGAATTACAAGCTTCTCTTTGTATGTTTTGGGCGCAAATCCAAAGAGACTGATCACCTGTTTCGTAACCATTTCTTGCAACATCTCCTTGGACTTCAGTGGAAGTTTTCTCCTCTTGTGTGAGAAGGCTGGCCAGTCCCAAGGAGCACAAGGCTTCTCTCTTCCACAATCATACGCTTCTTTTACTAAATCTGTTGTCAAATCAAAAATCAATTTCTTGAATATCTTCTTGCTAGATTTTTTAACATCTGGTAAATTAACAGCATCGGGGTCGTCAAAATAATCAGGAGGAGGTTCCACACATTCTAGGTTGCCGCCAGTTGCCAAAGCATCACATAAATAACAAACCACTTCTACAGTTAGTGAATGCAACTCATCCACAGAAGAAGGAATAAAGCGAGGCTCTTCTTCAGGCACGTCTTGCTTGATGGCCGGAATGCTTAGTGAACCAGAAGAAGCAGCTGTCTGCGTCCTGGCTTGTTGGTTGGGTGGTGTGTAAGGCGGAGGAGGTTTGTTTGGTATCTCTCGGATGTAGAAGTATGGTAGCTGTTCTTGAGCTTGTTCCAGTTCTAGAATCTACAACAATTACAAAGTTTTAAAAGTTATAATCATAACCATTTATTGCATCCACTACATCGGATACACGGTATGGGGTAGGTCACATTTATAAACCAATAATTAATTACATAATACAGAAGAGTACCGGTACATAATAACTATAATTAAATACAACATAAATACATATTGGAGGATAATATTAAAATACTGTCATCCTCTGAGGAGTTTAGTGCTGAGAGGAATGCGGTTCCGACTAATCTAGTGCAGTACTGTAGTGGGAGGGGACAGTGACAGCGGCAGTCTGGAAGGAAGTACAATCATACTGAAAACATTCGCCCAATTTACGAGAGCAGTATGCCTATTAGTTTTCTAACGTATTTTTGGCGAGATAGAGATACAACCATTCGTACTTACGTGTTCAGAGAAGGAAAGTATTGTAGAAAATTGTATTTATTTATTTATTACTTATTTGTTATTTGTTTACTTATTTATTATTTATTTTAAGGCCTTCACACCATCAGAAATACAAATACAATAAAATAAATAAAAAGAAAAATCATAATACAATTACAATAATATAAATGAAAAGAAGAATCATACTATAAAATTTAGTGATTAGTAGAATTGAATTAAATTTGTAAAGTAATCAATTTAGATATAGGCCTACTGTACTGCTGAACTCACTTGAGAAGTAACTACTTGATTTTGTATTTTAAGACATCACCAACAATTGACTTTCGCATGACATTATAGGAATCTGTTTTTCATGATACCAATCACAAATATTCTAAAATTCCAATAGAATAAAACCAAAAATTTTCCACAGCATGTTTCCTTAAAAATGACCTGTAACGGTGAAATATTTAATGGGTAATTCATATAATATTAACATAGCTAACATCAGGGAGAGGACTGGAGGATGCATATTTTTGGACGATTAATACTTCCCACTCCGCTCGGCTCGGCTTGTCTGTAGCAACAAAAGAATCTACCTGCAACCCCCCTGCACCGATGACAAGAATACCCCAGGTCCCAGCGCTAAACTCATCGGAGGAAGACAGTAGATTTGAGGGTGATGGGATATGATGATAGAGACTGGATTAATCTTGCTCACGATAGGGACCAATGGCAGGCTTATGTAAGGGCGGGAATGAACCTGCGGGTTCCTTAAAAGCCATAATTAAGTAAGTAAGCATAAATACATATTTATAAATAAAAGATGTTCAGGTCTATGTTAAATAAAAGGATTCATATAACTATATGAGGTACTAAAATGTGCACTACTAAAAGAAGTATGCAGACAAACACTTCTTAAATTTTATTAAATTCAGAGATGAATTATTTAAAAGAATTAGAACTGTAACAGGGTTGTTACATATCCCAAAGAACGACATTATAAACAAATCTCAGTGTACAAATACGACAAATCACTCAGTAGAAATAAATTAATATGATCTGTAATAAGCAGGGAACGGATTTATATGGACTAAAAATATATGAAATATGTAAATATATATGTAGTTATTTTTACCAAAATATGGAATTAAATATGGATTTTTACCAAAATATGGAATTAAATATGGACTTAAAATTATAAAAAAATGACTATGTACGTTAAATATTGGTACATTTTAATCAAACTAAACAAAAAATATAATGGACGTACCTTATCTTCCAATGTAGTTTCAACAAAACACAATTTTTATTGTCTGTTACCATAACAATAGGTTACAAACATTTCTTTCAAGTGCTGAAAAGTGAATCTTCTTCTATTGTCTCTGAGGATAGATTTATACTGACTAAAAGAGCGTTCGACGTCACAAGAAGTAACTGGTACATAATTCAATTTCACAATGTCTGCTGGGGATAAGTCCAAGTTAATCTTCACTGTTGATTCACCACTCATCACAGCAACAACCTTTTGTAGTTCTTCATATCCAGGGTTTTTTGAAAGTACAGTGTCCACCTTAGCTCTTACTGCATCTGCAACTTTACCTCTACCACGATTCAGTTGTTCCACAGTACTATTTATAATTTCAAAACTTTCAGATAGTGAAAGGTGCCTATTTTGGAGACTTTTGAGCGTTTTTATGATGCATGAAAATGTATGCTGAATGTGAGCTAAGTCATTCTTCACACTTATGTCACAGGTAACTGTTTTCGCAGTATCAATTGAGACTGCATCTTCAGAGTCCAATGCAAGGAGAACATTGTTAATAGAGTCTATATGTTCGGCATAATATTCAACTGCTTCTAGCCATGTACCCCATCTAGTTAAAATTGGCTTTGGTGGCAATGGAATTTCAGGGTACATTTCTTTCAACACGTTAACTCTACTGGGAGCTTTGAGAAATACTTTTTTCACTGATGAAATCAACAAATCTACTTTAGGGAAATTGTCTCTGACCACTTCTGCCACACGATGAAATGCATGCGCCACACAAGTAAAATGAGTCAATTTAGGATATACAACAGATAATGCTTGTCCAGCTTTGACCATATAAGGGGCAGCATCGCTAATAAAGAATAACACATTATCGTACATAATACCCTTTGGCCACAGGATACCCATAGCTTCGTTGAACAGTTTAACTATAGTTTTGTTATTGCACTTTTCTAGAACATCACAATGTAAAAGAATTCGTTCAGAATATTGTTCACTTAACAAACCGATAACTACATTACCAACAAGTCTACCTTCTTTGTCGGGAGTCTCATCAATGGAAACCCAAATTGAACTATCTTTAATTTCATCTCTTATCTTCTGTATTGTCTCATCGTAGATGGATGGAGCATACGTCTTCCTAAGTGTTGACTCATCCGGGATTGTATGTTGAGTATATTTTTCAAGGAATTCCCTGAAGACCTTATTCTTTCGTTTGTAGAGAGGAATATCAGCAGAGATGAGAGAACGGCACAGGTCGATGTTAAACTCAGATCTTACATTCGATGTTGTTGGTTGTGTTAAAAACAATTGTCTCTGCTTGGAATTTAGTTGTTTGTTGGCCTGATGTTTACTAGTTGTAATGTGTTGTTGCACCAGGAACTTTTGTGTAGATGATACTGCACACTGACACAAATTACAAAATAATATTTTATTGTCAGTTGATAAACCATCTTCTTTAAATTCTGAAATGTAACTTGTTAGTTTTGATTTTAAATTGACTGAATGACGTACTTTTGGCATATTTACCGTCTTTATAGTATGATTTACAAAACTGAACCTATGTGTACTCTGACTGGCATTTAACTGTTGAGCTGCACAACTGAAGTCTGTTAAAAATTTTAAATTAAATTAATACAGTTTTGTAACTTACTTTCCCATTGTTGATAGGACTGCTAATTTTCAAATAACTCTGATGTTAAAGGGATTACTGAACATGTGTTTAAATCTCTATTGTTGAAATGTATTTTTAAAAGTTAATGGAATTTTGTTTTGTTTTATTGTTAAACCTAATATAATATGGACTGTTTTATATGAAATATGGAAAATATATGGAAATTAACGAAAATATGTACTAAACTCTAAAATATGGAAAAATATGGAAAATAAAAGTAGGATTTTTCAACCCTACACATTGTGAAACATAAAGATAATGCAAAATATAAATTATATTAGCTTTATAAGTAAATATGTATTTACATATAAATCCTTTCCCTGGTAATAAGTTTACAATAAACGAATTTTCTTTTTATACACTGAATTGTATTTTACAGATTTATTTGCAGGAATAAGTCCAACATTTTGTATATGTCACTTTCAGACACCTCTTTCGGTAAGTTTTTGAATGTAAAACGTTTTGCAAACATCTAATAGATAAACTGGTTATCTTATTTAAAACATGTGTACACTGTTAACTTATTCGAAAGTCCCATAAATACATTTCAGTTCGGCCATACAATGGCTGCATTCAGCCGGGACAGTGCTGGGGTAGCGATTCATTTTTGCTGAGTTACAGCAGCTGTTGGTGGCTGAACGACCAGACTGCAAAATGTCCGCTGTATTTACAAAGAAACACGCCATTGTTCTGTCTACTCCGGCACCACTGGTTGATGTCTACCCCCTCCACTTTCGCTGGCTAGCAGCAGGCTTGCAGCGAAAAAAATTTTGCTACGAAAAATGGCGGCTGCTATTTCAGCGCTGTCGGCCAGCAAGGCGTTCAGTGCTGTCGCTATTTCAGCGCTACCACAGCGTTGAGCCGGCTGAACGCAGCCATTGTCACACTATGTTGTTTTTTATTCAATTATCTTAGTCAAACACCAATATGAATTTCTTGGAATATTCTATGTTACTTTTCAGAGTTTAAGAAATAAAATTCCAATTCTGAAAGCCCTGCTTGGTTAAAGTTCACTCATGGAGAACTTAAGAAATAACTTATCGAAAGAAAAAAAAAAAGAATGCAAGAAAACATAACCAAAGAGTACAGGTAAGAAGGACAAGAGAGACTGGTCACTTTAAAAGCATTGGAATGGCGAATTCATCTGAAGGCAGAACTGGACAATTTGGTCTAATTGCTAATATTGTTCACAGTTATGATTAGAGCTAGGATTCGTATGTAGTAAAAGCTAATATTTTTAATCGGTATAGTTTGTAAACATTCAACCCATGCCCCCTCCACTCCTTATACTTGCCATTCTTGTCATTCAGTACTTCCATTAGTTAGTGCTAAGGGTCTTTAATCCTCTTAACCACCACTTACAAAACAGCGGGGGGTTTAAAAGCTGCATTGTTTAATTCTTGTGACTTTTCTTGCATTTCAAGTCTTCTCAACCAGGCTTAAAATCTTCTTAACCGGCATCACATCGACTCAACTATACTTGGCGTCAATTTTAACTCTTACTACATATAAATCCTAGCTCTAGTTATGATTAAAGACAGATTTAGATATGTGGTTATTTTCTAATGATCAAGATCCTCAGAGAGAGCATATTTAGTTCTATGATGAGAATTTAATACCTTCAAAATTTCTGAACTACTTACAGATCCACCATCAGGAATGAGATTAAACAGAAGAATAATTTTTAATTCGTATCTCAGACAATAGTTTTTCCACCATCACGAATTCCTTAGACAGGGAAAATACGTGGTGGCTGGAATGTTGTTGAAAGTTTGTGGTGGCCATTGCTTTCTGGAAATCATCTGAAGTCAAGCACTTGAAACCAATAAACTTAACATATCAAGCCTAGTCTTAAGTTTAGTGTCATACTTCCCTCTTAAGAATTAACAACGACTAACCTCTTGTTCTATCTGCAGTTGTTGCAATCTCAATTCCTCTGCCACTCGTCTTGTGTGACTGAGACCAAAGTCTTCATCAAACCATTCCTGCGAGGATCCATCAACACCATTCCCATCCAGATATCCACTTGCTGAAAGTCCTAGTGCCACCTAGAAATAATAATTGATTCATTTCAGTTTCTTATCAGATGACCTAGAAATCTCAACCTATTAATTTTTACTATGAAAGAGTAATGGAACGGAGAAAAATTCTCTCCGGCGCCGGGATTTTATTTCAGTCACAATATCCAGTTTCTTGTACAACTCTAGAAGTCTAGTCACTCAAATGAGTGCGATTCTTGTGTAATGACTGTTGACTTAATATATACTGTATATATCAATGTATAAGTCGAACATGGATTACGGCCACTAAGGGAAAAGAACCAAAGAAGAAAGATTCGATCCCGTGCGGTGGGTTGAACTTTGGTGTTCTCTTTTTTTATATTTTCTTCTAAATATTTACAAGTAATAGTTTTTTTCCAGTAAAATTTCCACGTCCACGTTGATCCAGAATAACATATATTGGTACACACCTGAATACAAGGGAAATAAAATCCTACTAATTGAATAGTGGACCTCACATTGCGTTAATATTTCACTAGCCTAAACAAGAACAATCAGCAATGCTACATCACCCATAACTCACACAACTATTTTTCATGGAAGTTTCACTGGCACTATCTCAGTCTAGCACATCAATAATTGATCCTTGTATGCCTAGTCAAGCAGTAAATATAATTTTTCACGCTTCAGTGGACTAAATACCGGTAATAGAGTAAAATTGTACATCTTACAATGTAAAGGAAATGTTACTTTATTCAGCACAATAAACAATATGCTGTAACTAGAACTCATCAGCCATTAGCACATACAAAGAAGTCATCACTATAGTCGCGACGCTGTTATTCCCGGCATGACTCCTCCTCTTTGCTTACGTCTTAGGAAGTCAAGGCTCTATAAAGTCTAGGTAGGTAGTATCGTTCGCCATTTTTGTTCGTTCATTGCCAAGCTACCAGACGAGGGATCTATTTGCCACACCGTTAAATATTATCATGTCATAGCTCGTATGATAATAAATCAAACGCACTGTAATTCAGCAAATAACTGAGTGGCAAATAACGTCCTCATGTCCTTTCTGCGAACGCAAACGAAAGAGCCAAAATGGCGGGCGATTATATTAAGTATTTATCAAGCCTTAGGAAATGCTTAACATCTTCATCAGCAAATCACAAGATGCACACGTTTAAATGTAGCCGACCTGCAATGTGATTGGCTGCTGGAAATTAGAGCAACAGGACTATAGTTACATTGATATTTACCGTCTGTTGTTCCTCCAATTCTTGTGAAACAGCACTCATGCCCATGGTTTTGTCTTGTATTTCTCTGCTAGGCGACCCTGTTTGCAAAAGAAAATGTTATTAATTTGTGGAAGTAAATGTTATTCGACTAAAATTCCTTGCCACTCATTAACAGTTAAAAAAAAAAAACAGTGTAATAAACGTTACAATGTTGTTACACATATAAATTTCCTTTCTGCAACTAATAGTTACTAGTAATATCCTAACACACACAACTGTTATACGCTTCTGAAGTCTACCATAAGTAAAAGAGAACAAACTTGTCAATTTTTACCCAATAAGAGAGTGTAGCTCAGAAGTATACATTCAAACACATTCTGTGCTGTAAATTACAACAGTTTACCATAGCAAGTACAAATATAATTATGTTATCTAGATGAACTGATAAAGAACCTACAATGCAACAAGAGACCAAGACGAACTTGTGACTGGAAATGCCAGACTGGAGGTAAATGAAATGAGTAATATATGTTACAGGCAACTTCCTATGTTTCAACATTCTGAATTCAAACATAGAAAATGAAATTTCTGATGACAGAAGAAGACTACAAAATATTTGGTAAAAATAAGAATGAATACGTATAGAAAGAACTTGAAGAATTGATATCAAAGTTCTGCAATAGAGACTGTGATACATTGCATTTCAAGAATGCAGGACAACCAACTATCACATTTCTCAACGAACTGTGAGTCAAAAGAACGAATACCATTTGGCTCTCCATGATAGAAACAGATGGATCAAGTTTATAACTGAAATGAGCCAGAAATCAGGCCATGATTGCATGGCAAAGAATAGGAGACTGCCTCCGTGGTCTGCTGGTCAGCATGCTGGCTTGCAGATCCGGAGGTCCCGGGCTCGGCTCTCGGTGAATTTTTCTTGAAGAAGAAAAATTACCTGAGTGTCTAGAGTCTGGAAATTTGTTTGAATGTGAGTGTGATTGTGAAGTGTGCCGGGTTAATATTAATTAATCAATCATCACAATATAAAAATACATCAGGACTGTCGCTGGGCAGTAATCTGAATACACGTTTCAGCGTCACATTGTTGACAAGTAACTCAATCTGTTAGCACAACCATAAACCATCTAATAGATGCTATAGAGATTACCAACAACGAAAAAAAAAAAAAAGAATAGGAATTTTTCAATATCCCATATGCCCATTATACAGACTAAATGAAGAAATGGCAAACTCTCCAGACTGAAACCATTTATAAAAAATACTGGATTGCAAGAAGACAAATTGCTTCATTACCAAGTGCCCGGTACTAGAAAATAACATCAAAGTTCTCGAAGGACCATAGACCTATGTAGTGATAATTGTATCAGCACTTCTAATTTCAAATGTATGACACTGCTAAATGAAAGACGAATGTGATTAAACTGTACATTCAGTTAAAATATTGAACCTTTATTTGTATGTAAATGAAATAATCATTTGATGCAGATGAAGGCAAGAACTTTTCTAAACTAAAGAACAACACTGCTACTGTTTGGAGTGCATTAATTCACATTAGTGTCCTAATGTTATATTAATTTAATTTACAAATGGTTCAGGACGTAAATGTATATAAATTAAACTGCAGGCTTTTAAAACTTGAAACTGTTGCGTTTGTCAATTTTAAGCAGTCACAAAATTATAATTGTTTTCACATTCCACTATAATAACCTAAAACAAGTATCTAATAGGCAATTCATATTTGGGTAGACGGCACAAAACAACAAGTCGGTAACTAACCATATAAAAACTTAAATCTTAATAAAATGATGTACTAAATACATGCTAAAAAGATTTTAAGTTACCAGATTTGTAAATGGTTAATAATATATATATATATATATATACTTCATAGTAGGCATATCAAACAAAAATTATATTATTATTTAAGTTGTACACAAATTTGGTTTTGTAAATATTTTAGTAAAGCATATATCCGGCATATTTTTAGTATGAAAGATCTATTTTTTTTTTTAATCTGCACAATCACTTAAACTAAATTGTCAAAATGAACAGGTACAGTACAGAAAGTTAAGATCAGGGATTTGAGCAATTTGAAAGTGCATTTAAAAAGCCTAGCGAAAATTTGAAAATACACACTTACAGAGTGATTCAGAATGAATAGAAAATATTTTAGGGAATGGTAATACGGACTATTCTGAATAAAATATAAACATGTGCCCAATTATCAATGGGTGTGGCGATACAGCTGACCATGCGCAGCAATTAATGCAACTATTCTTCTCATTCCTCTTCTGTCCAATTTGAGCAGAGATGAGGAGAAGAGTTGTTTGGACCTAAGAGCAGTTTTCTGACCAGTTTTTGTCCAGGATAGGATTGCCACCTAATTTTGCGCGGACTGTTACACATGCAGTGTAGATCCTCAGTCGCCACATGGCATTCGCTGTAGTCACAAGTCGTGTTACCGGTACAAAAGTTTTGATTCTTCAAGTGTACAAAGTTAGTGTATAAAGTTTAGTGATTACTGTATATTTAGCTAATGCTTACCAACAAATTCTCATTGTGTGAACGTTTGTATACTTACAATATGTACATAAGAGGCAGAAGGTCGTGTGCGAAAACAAGATGTAAATTTCGAATAAAGTTTCCAAACAGACCTGTGCCTTCTGCCGAAACAATTAGTAGATTATATACGAGAAGAAATCGAGGCTAGCAATGATGTGGAACTTCATTCGTTTATCAGAAATGTTAGTTGTGTGTAGCGGAAAATGGCGGCCATTTTCAGCAATGACTGTGAGCATGGTAAGTCCAAATTATTGAATATTTATTGTTAGTACTGTTATGTATTGTAGAAGTACCAGAAAAATGGTTATGCACTTGCCGGAAACCATGCTAGCAGTGGGCCACGACTCACCTGCAGTTTTCTCGCCTTACATCATAACAATGTCTCTGTATATCTCACTTCAATGTGTCCAAGAAAGAACAATGTTTAGTCTAATCTGAAGTCTGGTTTGTGTTATAAGTTACTAGTCAGCGATGTATGCAATGGAGGGGGAAATGAACTGGCCACCCTACCCCGTTATCTTCTGGCTTAGTTGCCTCATGAGTGATATCTTATTGGTGTCATTTATGAGGTTAAAACCTGTCTTCGAACAATTGACTAAACAACAACAACTATTTCTTCTGAATTATCCTGTATATACATATATATGTTCCGAAAATTTTACATTTACAATAAATATTAATTATGTTGGACTCTTACAACTACATGAGATGTTACTAACAATGCAGACCAACTTATTTAGCCACTCAGCATGCTATTATTTTTTTTTCACAGCAAAAGATGGTTCTTTGCAATTTACTTCAAGCAAAACATGTGTAGTTAAATTCAGTAGATATTTATTAATAAATCCTCTATAATTTGAATTTGGAAATCACATAAAAACCTCTGACAGAACAAATCTATAAACTACTAACAACTAAAATCTAATCTACGAGTACGTAGCAAAGAAATATGTAAAAAAAAAATTTCACATTGTTGAAACAAATTTCAGGTTTGTATTTGTAGATTTAAGTAAAGCATTTCTATTTAAGTGATGGTATAATACCCATTCTGTCGTTATATGTAATTACAGTGCCTATTTGTATCTAAAATAGATTAAAACATTACACATCTGAGATCCAGAACTTGGCAACTTATCAAAAATCACATTTGAGAGTTACCACGCACAAAGCATGTATTTTCACAAAGTCAAATCAGAGTGCTGGTATTTTATCCGCAGTGTGGTATATTATAAAATAAGAATATTGCAGAACATTTCCTCCCAAGATTATAATATAAGCTTAATTTTGATTTTACAAATATTCGTTACTGAACAATCTACCAAACTCTTGTTTCACACTTTTTCATTCTTTTCCATATGTATAAGAATTATTGCATCGTAGCAATGAATTTTAGGGGAAGGAGCTACAAATCGTATAAGCTATGTAATATTCATGTCCAGGTTTCAGTGAAAACTATTTTGACCTCAAATGAGTTGTTGTATGATTATTTGACATGGACATGAATAACACATGGCATTGGGAAATAAAGTGAACAATAGTCAATTAAACATTCACTCATTACTTTTTTCTCACATTTAGTCTTAATAATCAAAAGTATGTAACTATATAAGAGGATCAGAGAGCAAGAGATAGATAAGACAGTGAAGAGGTATGCAAGAATATGCGACATACGTAATATATAACGTGTATAAAGTATCATACATTTTATTATTATTAAGTTTAATTTATATAGATTTTGGTATTCAGATATGTGTCTCTAAATACTTTTAAGTTTTGCTGGCTTATACTTTGATGGTGATGGTGGTGGTGGTGATGGTGATGGTGGTGGTGGTGATGGTGATGGTGATGGTGACGGTGATGGTGATGGTGATGGTGATGGTGATGGTGATGGAGTTGGTCCTGATCACATATAACAGATTGATCTGCCTAATGGAATTTCAAGACAACAACTTTTATCAATTTCACTATGCTGCCATCTTGCCACCGATGGAATTGCATGGAGCTAATAGCTTGCAGCAGTACTTCCATCTAGCAACTGCAAAAGAAGTCACGTTATAACCACAGTCTAGTATATACAGTCACGAAGCTCAATACGTAGATTATATGCAAACATTAGATAGTTGCTCACCACTAGGATCGCTAATATCGCCTCATTACAGACAATGTGAAATAGTACCAGCACAGTCTATTGTTTATAGCATCCTCAAAACTCTAGCTTCGTGACTGTATATAGTATATGTGTTATAACCCTGATGGAATTGCATGGAGTAATAGCTTGTTGCAGTACTTTCATCTAGCTGTCATTACCAAAAATTAATTTTCGACAATGGAGACCCTGGTGGTTGTTCTCTTTTATATGTTGTCATTTCATAACATGGAAATGGACAATCTGAGATATATATATATATATATATATATATATATATATATATATATACACTGTATGTGATCAGAGGTAATGGTGATAGCAAAGACAATGACGACGACAACGATGATGATGATGATGATGATGATGATGATGATAAGGTGTGTACTATTTACCTCCATAGGCTCATTCTTTCTCTGTCCAACATTGAAAATTGTATTAAACATTTTTTTAATTGGTTTTTTTTATTAACTTCTATGGTCATCTAGCATCTGTATGAGATGGATATGATAATGCCGGCAAAATGAATCCAGGTTCCAGTGCCAAAAGTTACCCAGCATTTGCTCTTAATGGGTTGAGGGAAAATCCTGGAAAAAACCTCAACCAGGTAACTTGTCTCAACCAGGATTTGAACCTAGGCCCGCTCATTTCACAGTCAGGCATGCTATCGTTACTCCACAGCGGTGGACTTTAAAATTATCATACTGTATATTACAATATTAAATATTGGAAAACAGACGATATAATGAAAGTATTGTTAAATCTTGAGTATTAGATATAAACCAAGAGTTATTTTTATAAAATACATACGAATTTTAATTAAATTGTCTCACAAAATTCAAACCATCAATATGTAATGCTGACACTTCTATACTACACAAACATAAGATATACAAGTGTGAATAATAAAAATTGTAATCTTGTAAAAAATGACGATGTGACATACAGTGCAGTATTGTTAATTTGACATACTGGTACCGGAAACTATTTACGTAAAATATTACTAGATGTAAGTAGTTGAACATCATTTACTCAACCAAATTAAGAAAGGAGATGCAGAAATTGTTTGCCTTCTTGTTCCAAACATTTGTAACACCTGTTTAAAAAGTAACAGAACATTCGCTGCAGTTTCCATTAAGAAATGGAGGTTATGTTGTCCCAGATGCTATGGTATGTGGATTATTTTTATATGCTTTACCATCTATAATTCCCCAGATATAAAAGTGACAGTAAGGTCAGGCGAACGAAGGGACCACACATTCCTGTTGATAATTCTGTCCTCGAATACTCTACAACATATTTTGTTCTTAAAATAGTTGGATGTATTTCTGGTGCTGTTGCAAAATCTTGTTGGGAATGGCCAAGAGTACGGTCCATTTCCAGCAGGATTCCGCGACAGCATATACAGCCGACTATGCTATGAACGAATTTAATAGAGTACTTATTCGATGATACAATTATATCCGTAGAAATGTATGCCCCTCTCCAACCACTGACCTAACTCCAGTGGCTTTTATTTTTGGGGAACTCTAGAAGACAAAGTGCGCACAAATAATCCACATGCTCCAGAAGAGCTAAACAATATCATCTGGGAAAACATCGTTTCTATTTCTCAATGGAAACTACAGTCAGAAATGTGTCACTTCTTACATGATTGTGACAAATAGCCGCAACAAGAGAAACATTTTCAACATCTCCTTTCTTAATAAGGTAAGAAAATTAGTTAACTGTTTTCTTTTGCAATAGCAGGGCCCTTAACTTGATATTATTCGCTCTAACTCTATGAGTATAGCTCATAAATGTCGCTAGAGTCGAGACCTCTTAGTTCATCAAAGGCTATCCAGAGTTCATCACCACAGGCAGTTGGCTTACACTGTACAATGAATGATGATGATAGAGAATTGTGGGAATACGGTATCACAGGGAACCAGAGTGTATGGCGAAAACTCCTGTGTCACCTGGAACATGAACTTGTCCAGCACAAGTTATAAATTCAGGGTGAATCGACTGGGATTTTAACCTGGTCACCTTGTCTTATAAGCCCAGTACATTAGCACTCAGCCAACATGAATGTCTTTTTTAACTGTTTACATTTAGCAATTTTTACATTAATAGTTTGTGGTGTGCCGAATTGCTGATGCTGCACTGTGTATCATCAATAACAAGCTGTCTGCATAATCACAGTGAAAACTGGGTTTCTGCATTGCGGTTTCTCTGCAATCGATTCACCCAGTATATCATGATCTTAATTATATAATAAGAAAAAAAAAAGTGTATAAGTTTCTGTAAGAACTACATAGCATATATTCTTTCCATGTAAATCCTCAGCAGGAATCCTATGGATATAACATACTGTAGTTGTAATATTATATAATTTACTAGTAAAAAGTAATTTCATATTATTTTAAATTATTTTATGTCATATATATTAAAAAACTACAAGTACGCATGCAATAATTTCGTATGAATTAAGAAAATGTTGATGGTGGTCCCTCCAAGCTATACAGATAGGTCTACTTTTTTCGTGTTATGTGGAAAAAGTTTAAAGTTGGTATTTTTGTGAAGGATCCTAAAATTCAAAACAAAGATACCAATTTTTTAATCTTCGATTAATATTAACAACAGAAGCTCACTAGACTACTTAGTTAAACATACTATTAAAAATAAAATTTATTACTATAAAAATTATTAAATATTTAAAATAAAATATAATTTACGTCACATTTATTTCTTAACATAACAATGAAATTTATTAATTTGAAAACAGAATATAAAAGTGCTGTGGGCCATGTAACATTTACCAATAACTATTGGGAGAAAACCAATCTAAAAGGAAATTTGATATGGTTCAGAGTCTATGGATTAATAACAATTAATGTACAAATAATATTTGAATGTAATACGAAGCTATAAATGATTTCAATTTTTAAGCAATGCTTTAATGCCACTCATTTTCAATTTCTCTTTAAATATTCATGCAACGCATTCTCCAGGTTTCGTTAGAAAAGCTTGCTTTAACATGTGAGAGGAGGGTTGCCAACTCATGGGAAGGTGATAAAATAATGGCAAAATTCATCTAAGGGCAGGTTAGACTTGCTCTGAGAACTTTACTCCAATGGACCCATTGTGCAAATAATTGTAACATAGAATATAATATTATTAACGCAATTTTTTAAAATGTTAAAGCTATTGTAGAGATTTTCAAACGTTCCCAGTGACACTAGAAACTGATCTTTTTATTTTCCTCATTCGAGTATTGAAGGCAACTGTAATTTCAAGCAGAGTTCTGTATAAACGGAATAGTGTGAACGTCCGAACAGATATTGTAGCAGGCCCAAGGGCTTCATTTTTAACATTGTGCATAGGAGTGAGGCTGATACGTCTATTTATTTAACGCTTTCTAATTTCCACACTATGACACTGAGGAAAACTATAAAGCTACTCCTATATAGCTGTTAATGCAATACACAATTCTGAGGCACACTTAAATATTATATCTCCATCAGAATGTTGTAATATTAGGTTGGTGCATAAGTTTGTAGAGTTTTTGTTGCTATGGCAACTGTCACTATAGTACTATTAAATGAATGAAAGTACAGAGAAACGAGCTTATGCACCAACCTTATAGTATATCGCGATACAAGTGTGGTAAGTGCATTAAACTATAACAGAACTAGGGAAACAGTTTAAAAAAAACAAGGTGAAGCCGAGTTTCTTCAGTTTCCGACATTCTGTTACGCACGTAATGCATGTGTATTGCACACTATTTTTTGTTCTTAAGTTTGAATACTGCATAAATTTGTTTGGTAAGTAAAAATTTCTCCTATAAGAAAGTATGAACGTCATCGTTGCCAAGGCAGTAGGCCTATATAGGTTATTTTGTTTCAGTGTAAACAGGCATTGTTGTTTCTGGTAATTAAATTTGTATTAATCTGATCAATACAAGTTTAGTTAGAAGTTTTGTAATCATTTAACGATAATGGCAAAAGAATTGGTTGAGGATTAAGTGGATGAAGAGATTTAAGAAGCACAGGGGATCAGTTGTCCTAAGTTAATAGTACCTACCAGAAAAATCTAAAAAAGATATGGAAATGTGTATTTTTCTAAATAAAGGCTCTATTTGTTTCTACTGCGGTAAGTATGTAGTTATAACAGCATTGTGATTTCTTTTGTTTGCATAGCAACTAGAGAACGTGCGATATTGCCAACTTACAAAGATGTAAACAACAATGGTATGTAGGGGAAAAAAAGGCATGACCGTCCAAAAATAAAAATGTATGTTAATTTTTATGAGAATGCAACTTTACGGAAAGTACAAAGTGTATTCTCGAAATTTGTTTAATGCTAGGAAAACATCATCATGATCATGATCATGATCATTATTATTATTATTATTATTATTATTATTATTATCATCAGTGCTTTTCTTCTGGAGAAAGAGGTAGCGGAACTCTGTGTACAATATATTAGCAAATGGGGAGATGATTACTGACCTGTACAGGAAATTTTGTCATTAAAAAACATCGATTATTATTATTATTATTATTATTATTATTATTATTATTATTATTATCAGTGCTTTTCTTCTGGAGAAAGAGGTAGCAGAACTCTGTGTACAATATATTAGCAAATGGGGAGATGATTACTGACCTGTACAGGAAATTTTGACATTAAAAAACATCGATTATTATTATTATTATTATTATTATTATTATTATTATTATTATTATTATTATCAGTGCTTTTCTTCTGGAGAAAGAGGTAGCGGAACTCTGTGTACACTATATTAGCAAATGGGGAGATGATTACTGACCTGTACAAGAAATTTTGTCATTAAAAAACAACGATTATTATTATTATTATTATTATTATTATTATTATTATTATTATTATTATTATTATCAGTGCTTTTCTTCTGGAGAAAGAGGTAGCAGAACTCTGTGTACAATATATTAGCAAATGGGGAGATGATTACTGACCTGTACAAGAAATTTTGTCATTAAAAAACAACGATTATTATTATTATTATTATTATTATTATTATTATTATTATTATTATCAGTGCTTTTCTTCTGGAGAAAGAGGTAGCGGAACTCTGTTTACACTATATTAGCAAATGGGGAGATGATTACTTACCTGTACAGGAAATTTTGTCATTAAAAAACATCGATTATTATTATTATTATTATTATTATTATTATTATTATTATTATTATTATTATCAGTGCTTTTCTTCTGGAGAAAGAGGTAGCGGAACTCTGTTTACACTATAGTAGCAAATGGGGAGATGATTACTTACCTGTACAGGAAATTTTGTCATTAAAAAACATCGATTATTATTATTATTATTATTATTATTATCAGTGCTTTTCTTCTGGAGAAAGAGGTAGCGGAACTCTGTGTACACTATATTAGCAAATGGGGAGATGATTACTGACCTGTACAAGAAATTTTGTCATTAAAAAACAACGATTATTATTATTATTATTATTATTATTATTATTATTATTATTATTATTATTATCAGTGCTTTTCTTCTGGAGAAAGAGGTAGCGGAACTCTGTTTACACTATATTAGCAAATGGGGAGATGATTACTTACCTGTACAGGAAATTTTGTCATTAAAAAACATCGATTATTATTATTATTATTATTATTATTATTATTATTATTATTATTATTATTATTATTATTATTATTATCAGTGCTTTTCTTCTGGAGAAAGAGGTAGCGGAACTCTGTTTACACTATAGTAGCAAATGGGGAGATGATTACTTACCTGTACAGGAAATTTTGTCATTAAAAAACATCGATTATTATTATTATTATTATTATTATTATTATTATTATTATTATTATTATTATCAGTGCTTTTCTTCTGGAGAAAGAGGTAGCGGAACTCTGTGTACAATATATTAGCAAATGGGGAGATGATTACTGACCTGTACAGGAAATTTTGTCATTAAAAAACATCGATTATTATTATTATTATTATTATTATTATTATTATTATTTATGGATTTTTGTTTTATAATAATGGATTAATTAATGGTTTTAATGATTATGACATTTATGACACTGTATCTCTAAGTTTTAAACTATGAATTAAAAGGTACACAACGTCCATTTATTGACAATATATAGCACTTGAAATCAATGAGATTATTTTATTCATCTTACGTATTGTTCAGCATGAATTGATTAGGAGGTCGATCATTTTGATTTCCTAACTGGGCGGCTATCTAAGTGAATTCTCTCTCTTTTAAATTAAGCACGCTGAGATGTTATTAAAGCGTTGCTGTATCTGTTGCTATTCATTCATCCAAAGACTTCATTCCAATAACTGAAGTTACGGTATGTTTCTTGGTAATTTCACTATATCATATTATTTAATATAGAAGTCCCAATTTTTGTGACGATGTCACATGTATGTTTTATAAGTTTTTGCTTTCTCATTCGAGAAACTCTTGTGATTTTTTTCAGCAACCCTGAAATCGAAAACGAGGTTCTGGGTATACCATCTCTGTCTGTATATGAACTGTGTTTTCTCCTAAACTATTGATCGAATTTGTTCATATTTACTCCATTATTTGTCAATTAAAAAAAATGTAATGGGAGTAATTTTGATTAAAAAACTTTAAAATGTTCGAATCAAATTGTACAGTTCCTTCAAATATTTGTACGGTTGGATTGCACTGTTACATGTTTAATAAAGCAGTTTATCTTCAGTGTCTTTTAATCAATGTTTGAATTTATTTATATTTACATACTAATATCTAGAATTTTACGTTAGACTGTATTTATTTTTAAAACATGTTACTTTTTAGTGAAATCTAAAGTTACAGTCAGCATAGTATATGTAACAATGATTTCTATCTTATTTTTGTATTCCTATTCATACTGGTATAATAGTGCAATTAGAAATAGAACAGAATTGTGAGTAAAAATAAGTTTAATTCAGCATTAAATTTATTAGATTATTTTCATTATTATAATACTTTTTACAATTTTTAATGCTTTAAAAAGTTAAAGATTCTTCTCTCCTCCAGTCACAGGCCTCTATCTGCCCACAAAGTATAGAACTTTCTGATGTGATGAACAATAAAATTGATCAGTAAATTTTATCTGGAGTACTCTCAGTAAGAGACAGGTTCTTTTTACATACATTACGACATAGGACCTCTGGCTTTATTTCCTTTTGAAAAGAGTTATCTTAAGGATTTTTGTCACCCTTGAAGTCCATCATTCTTGACGAGATTTGAACACACGAATTTTGGATCCAAATGCACGATGGTATTCACAGATCATCAAAAACTGACGATTTTATCGCCTTAGACTGAATTGGAACCTATTAATCTCGAATATAATAGTAAAACTTGACCAATGAGGGTTGGATCCGGAATAAAGGGCTGTTTCTCAACTAAAATATGTAGTTGGCAACCCTGTTGGCAATCTGGGTAGGAGAAGGGTCCACTGATTGATGTCAGATGGTGACTACTGGGTCACAACAGACATGCCTCACAAGTAAGGGGTTACTGTGCCTCTAGTAGATACATACAGTATTAAGAGTGAAGTTGATTGGAGACAAGTCACTGTTAGTAACATATTGGTCTCGTGCAGAATGAGAAATCTAAACCACTCAAGATTACCTTGAAAATGGAATTATGTAATAATTTGATCTCCAGATGTGTAAACTTTTATTCTGAAAAATGACAAGAGATGAAATCTGTGATGAATGGAAAGATACATATGAAGGGATGTATTATATGTGTTTCAGTTTCAATTTCTGTAAATTAATGAACGAGATTAAGAAATAAGATTGAGACAGGAAACTTAAAAGAAAATACACAATACAAGTATACAACACTAACACATAGATGCAACATACACACAATCTTATATGGAAAAATCATTTAGACTCATTTTAAAATGGAGCTTTTGGGATTCTTATAAATAAAGAAGTCAATACTTCACAGAATGAACCAGTCACTTTCTCGATTCACAATATACTGTATTAGCTTTTAATGCTAAATAACAACGAATATAATAGGAGTTTCTCACAATAAAGTATTTCAACAGTAAATTTCCCGGTTTTCCCATTATATGCAATACCTAGATGCATGAAAATATTACAACTGTGATAAACGCAATAAAAATAAGAAGAATGTTTTCTTTGCATTTCATTACAATCGCACTAGACATGCTAGTTCCCACATTTCCATCACACACAGTATCTTCACAATAGTACTTCCAAAGACTGGTTTGCTCTGCCTCAGAGAGTGGCTGCTTGTTTTCTTTCCTGTACTGAGGTGCGGACAAAGACGCATTCCACGCCAAAGTTCTTCTTAGTGACGGATAACACATTTGCCGGGATATGGAGAAATGCATTGACATGATACTTTCTCATGAGAGACTCTGTACATACCAGTGGCGGCTTCTCAAGGGGGTTGTAGGTTTGTACACCCGCCAGTAATGTTCCTAATCTCCCGGCTTTGTTACTATTAAAAATATATATTTTCTTTTTTACGATTTCATTCATGACTATCTGGAGCGGGCGTCTTGTTTTGTACGTCTGCAGGAGCCTTCGAGCCTCTTGGTTTGCAAAGATGTTGAAAACCTATGAAAGGTAGTTTATAGAGATGTTCAGCTAATGCGGGGACAGGGGGTTAGAGGCGTGGTCTACTGCTTTCCTCATTGAGAACGGTTTGTCGCACTCCCTGACATGGACACCAACGTCAGTGCAGAAGAAACTAAATTCACTGGGAAAGTATCTGTTTCAACTAGACATTTGTCTGCAGTAATAAGCATGAAAAATGTATTCATTCGGCTTGTGCAACGAACAGTCGCATATTTCGCACATTACTTTCTGAATCTGCATGCACACAAACGGCACAATACATAAAGGAGCTTGTATTTTGCTTTAAAGTTGTAAGAGTTGTCGTTCTGACAATAAGTGCTGCTATCTCCCGACAGCCTACGAAAGCTGCATTTTAATTTTATGAACGAAAATGTTGCACTTGGTACTTGGTAGCATTCTGATGACGATTCTGTGCTCAAATGTTTTTCATGAGGGTAAATCGCAATATAGAGAGCTCCGCCCACGATCCCTTCCACTTTGGACTTTCTGTATAAATAGGTATGCTTGTATTTAGTCATTTTATTTATTAATTGCATACAGATAAGCCTTATATGTATACCCCCTCAGGTATACACGGTTTTAAACTTTAAAATAAAGTATGTTTAACTCCTCTTCGATATCCATTGTGTACCACCATATTTTCAAACCACCAGCCGCCACTGGTACATACTCTTACTGTATAAAGACGGATACAGCGTAAAATCTGAACTTTAGAGTAGCCATGACACATGCCATGCTATGTCTGGACTGCTAACGTTAAGTGAGCAGGTTGTTTAAATTACTGATAGTGAGAAACGAAGTCAACATAATTATACACATTAGAACAAAGAATTCTTCTTATATGTGATTGCTTTACGTCTGCATCATGGGGAAGATGCTTAAGAAAATTTCACAGAAAATATACAAAGTGGAACTATGTCTTACAAATTATTGGTAAGAAGTTGCCTTATAAAGCATAAAATAAATGGACTGTTTTTTCACAAGGATACTATATAAAGAATTCTGAAAACTATGTTAATAGCATATTGACTCTGCTCTGAACATTTCAAATTTTTTAATGATGCTATTAGCAAGATATTCTAGAATCATGTGATAATTGCGAATTGTGACCACCTTGATCCCCAAATTTAAAACCTTGCGATTTTTTTAAGGGGTACATGGGAATTTACGGGTAATATGTGTATGTGAACAATTCTCACATGTTAAATTAATCTTTCTTGTCATAAATTAAATAGATAGTTAATGCAAATTAAAAATACGTTCCAAAATTAAATGGTCTCTAAAATGTTACAGATATAAGATTTTGTGGAAGTGATACTTTTTTTCTTTTTAATGAGATTTTTTCACATTTTTTTCAGACTTAAATCTAGATAAAAGACCAGAAATAGATAATAATCACATACTTTTTGTGATATATAAACCAACCAACGAACTGGTTCGGCATTATTAAATAACTTAATCAGTAAACAACAGATTGAAGTCAGGAAGATGTATTACGTCAAGTAATAAATGTTATTAATACAATGCACTGAATACTCTTATGCCATACATTCACAAAGGATAAAGAATAAAGAACAGTAAAATTGATAATATCTGCAACAAACTGTGACATCTTTGAAGGACAACTACGAAAACAGCAATAATGCGTTACCTGGTTGTGGAGTGTGAGATGGAGTTTCTTCTGGTGATAAGACGTCATAGGTAGTGATCATAAAGTCTTGTGGTCTTGTCTTCTCTTTAGCACTTGACAGGGAACCAGAAGATTCTGCTAGTATTTCAGAAACCCGCTTTCTGACATTTACGCCATTCCTGTCTGATTGCTCTGATGTCAAGATTGGAGATCCTTCAGGAATAACACATAAAATATTATAAAATACGAATATAAGGCATTTGTTAAGGGGCTTCTTACTTTCCAGACCCATATGTAGCTAGTGCAATATATTGGACTATCGCATCCATGGAAGCAGTCATTCTAGTATTGCTGTGAGACACTATACAGGAAGGTATCCTAAACACAGTAACAGATAGGCAAAAACTATGTACTGAGACACTTTTTCTTTTGTTTTGATAATGTGCCAATTTGATTGACAGATACTGACCATGATATCTTTATAACGAGTGATCATGGAGAATTAGTCCCTATACAGTAAAATCCCTCGTAACCGACACCCAAATAACCGGCAATACCAAAACAACGGCACTTTTGGCCAGGCCAAAAAAAAAATGTTTAAATCTGCCACATTGCCACAGTCTGGGCCGTCAATTTTGCCACAATAGGA
Organism: Periplaneta americana; assembly: GCF_040183065.1. Lineage (NCBI taxonomy): Eukaryota > Metazoa > Arthropoda > Insecta > Blattodea > Blattidae > Periplaneta > Periplaneta americana. Next base: position 33,763,596 of record NC_091123.1, on the reverse strand, counting down.
AGTTCGCACGAACTTTCATTTTCAGTGAATATTCGAATCTAAAATTAGTGTATTATTTGTGTTGTGTGATGTTTTTTAATAAAGAAAATCCACACTGTTTTTGTTTATTTAATTATGGTACGGTATATTCGAACCGTCAGTGTTGCCACATTAAGAAGTTCGCACAAACTTTCGTTTTCAATAAATATTCGAATCTAAAATTATATGTGTTGTGTGATGTGTTTTAATAAAGAAAATCCACACAGTTTTCATGTTTATTTAGTTATGTTCGGGCCGTCAGTGTTGCCACATTAGGAAGTTTTATTTTCAGTGAATATTCGAACCTAAAATTAGTATAATATTTGTGTTGAGTGATGTGTTTTAATAAGGAAAATCCACGCAGTTTTTATGTTTATTCAGTTTTGAGCAAGTGATAGAGAAATAAGCTTCACATGGCTGCAGTTTCAACATTTGGCATCATGAAATAGAAACTTTTTTTTGTATATACCGATATTTATTCAATTATCCGGCAAAATCTCGTATCTGGAACTAGCCTGGTCCCTTTGGTGCCGGATAAAAGGGATTTTACTGTACTTAAATTAATTGTATTTGTCCTCTATCCAGCACTGCTGTTCTTGGACAGCAATTTCCGAACTCTGTATAAAACTCAATTTTTTTTTCTCTTTATAGATTGCAAGGAGCAGTGAAATACATTCCATAACTCAAATCCCATTCTCACCTTCCCATGGTGCAACCTGTTTTTAACAAACGAGGCTCTGGGGGCTGAGTTACAGTGGTATAACTGTTCCATCAAAAATGGGAAAATGCCATGTCAGCATGCTGACCTGCCATGGCATGCATAAGTGTCCTCTAAGTGGTGAAAGGGGATATGGTCGGTGGAGTTGTCTGACAATCCTCCCAGCTAGGTCATCTGGACCCGCTAATCAACAGCAGATGCGGTCCTCCAAATAAGTGATAAAGCCACCATAACATAAAAATATGGTATCTACATTAAAACGGTTATACTTTTTGCTACATCACTCTTCTACAGTGGAGAGCAAGAGAGTTAATGGTTTTATTTCCAAGAACTCAGCATTGGTTAGCAACAACAACAACAAACTTTCTCTATACTCTTTTTGTACAAAGCTATACAAACTGCAGGGTTACTTTTTTACTACAGTCTTAAAAACAGCATTGTGCACGCCATAAGTATTACTCAAGAAATTGTAAGCTTATTGTAACAATTACTTACCTATAGCCACCACTTCACCAACAGCTGCTACCTCTTCATTTTTCCCTTCAGCACTTAAGTCATTCTCTTTACTCGTACTAACATATGTTGTTTTCTTAGAGCATAAAAGAAGTGAAGATTCAATCAAAAGTTGCTCAAGGATAGAATTAGTAATGTTATCAACCCTGTTCACAGTCTTGTCTTGAGTTTCACTTAAAACGACTTTATTTTCAGTACTTTTTATCACCTGTTCTCTAAATTCATTTTCTTCATGTACTTCAGAACTCTCTCCACTTTCTATCAACTGACCACCAGAATCATTTTTGTTGAATACTTCAGAATCCTTTCTGGTTTCTAATAATTCATCGTCAAATTCACTTTTGTCATGTACTTCAGAATCTTTTGTACTTCCTATTAATTGACTGCCAGGTTCATTTTTGTCGTATACTTCAGAATTATTTTCAATTTCTATCAACTCATTGCCAAATTCACTTTTGTCGTGTACTTCAGAATCCTTGGTACTTTCTACCAACAGACTGCCAAATTCACTTCTTTCTTGTACTTCAGAATCCTTTGTATTTTCTATCAAATGACCGCCAGATTCAGTTTCGTCATACACTTCAGAATCCTTTTTACTTTCTATCAACTCCTCGCCAAATTCACTTTTGTCGTGTACTTCAGAGTCTTTTGTACTTTCTATCAATTGACTGCCAAATTCACTTTTGTCATGTACAGAGTCCTTTGTACTTTCTATCATTTGACTGCCAAATTCACTTCTGTCGTGTACTTCACAATCCTTTGTACTTTCTATAATATGACTGCCAGATTCATTTTTGTCATATACTTCACTTTTGTCGTGTATTTCAGAATTCTTTGTACTTTCTATCAACTGATCGCCAAATTCACTTCTGTCACGTACTTCAGAATCCTCTGTACTTCCTATCAATTGGTCACTAAATTCCCTTCTGTTGTTTACTTCAGAATTCTTGGTTTCAAATTTTTCCAGCGACTCTTTCAAAAGATTCTGAAAAATCATATCAGTAATTCTTTCAACTTTTTTAGACAGTTCTTCATCATTTTTCTCCTTACTTTTAACAATGTCTCTATTATGAACATTCTCTTCACTTTCCTTTTCGAACGAAGTTTCAGAAATCTCTGATGCAACACTAAGGCTTTCAGATTCCTTTACTACATGAAATTCTTCCAAATTCCGAATTTCATGCTGATGTATCTCTTCTCTTCCTTCATCAACATCTTTCTTGTCATTTTCAGTTTCTTCATGTTTAAGTACATCATGTACGCTGTCATGCACAGCATCTTCCAAAAGATTCATGGTGCCAGAAGCAGCAACCTTTTCTTCAGTCTGGTCAATAAAGGAACTAGAATACTGTTCACCATCCTTCAGGTTCTGCTCGAAAGAGCTTCTTACGTCTTTCTCCTCAATTCTTGTTACAATATCACTTTCATCTTCCTCTTCTTCTTCTGGAATAGATTCTACTTCGTCTACGGATTCTCCTTGTTCTTCAATAGTTGACTTCTCTTTAGACACTACAAGCTCTTGAACAAAAGATCTCGAAACAGGCCTTTCATTATTAATTGATGGCTCTTGAGTCGAATATAACGTATCATGGGTAGCAATATCTGATTCGAATTTATCAAGATATTCTTGGATGACAGATTCTGAATCAGACTTTCCTGATGCTGATGCTGTATCATATTTTTCTTCAATTATGTCTTGAATATCAGAAGCTAAATTATGTTTTCGTTCAGTTAATTCCTGCATATCACATTGTAAATTAGATTTTTCTTCATCTAATTCTTCAATTACAGATCCTGATTCAAGTTTTTCAACAAGCGCTTCTTCAATAACAGAATCTGATTGATCTAACAATTCGTGAACACTTGATTCAGGATTCTCGGTGTGCATTTCTTCAGTTACTTCTGAACGTAGTTTTATTCCAATTGATTCCTCAATTACAGATTCTGATTCAAGTTCTTCCATAAGCACTTCTTGAATAACAGAATCTGACTTATCTAACAATTCGTTAATAGTTGATTCATCATTTTGGGTGTGCACTGTGGAATTTGATGTCCATTGTCTTTCGTCCTCTATATCAGTCTGCACTTCCAAATTTTCTGATATGTCCTCCACTTGTTCTATTACTTCTTCCAGTTCTTCTGATACTTCCTCTAAGTCTTCCTCAACTGGAATGCTCTGCTGTCTTGCATTATCACCACTGGTAATGAAACTACGAAGAGCAGTTTTTATATCTAAATTCTCAGAAATGTCATTCTGAGCTTTCAACTCAGGATCTACAGCTCTGCTACTGCTAACGTCAAGAGATTCTTTAAGTTGATCCTTTAATGTACTGGTCTTAGATGTGATGTTCTTGGGAGAAATTTGATGAGAACTTTCCACAGTTCCAGAGGATTGCAAAATCGTACTTTGTTCTGACATAGAGTTATCTTCCTCTTGTCTGATCTCTTCTTGCTTCAACAGCTTTTTCTTTGACGGATGTTTAGTTGTGTCGCGAAATAGGGGCAATTGAATTTTATCCTCTTGCAACAGTTTGTCAGATAAAAGAGATGTACCAGTCAAATTATCTCTACAATCTTCAAGTTCTTTCCTAGTTTTGTTAATATATGCATCATATTCCTGTAAACAGAAACAAACTATGTTTAATTTTACAAATATACATGATTATGTTCATTTGATACTAGTAAATCGCCGACAAAGCATGCAAAACCTTAAAAAAAATCGCTGTGAATTAATGTCTTGTCTTGACTTACACTGTCTTCATGTGTACAGTATCAGTTATTTTTAGTATAATAGCATTTTACATTTTTAATAATAATATATAAAAACATAAAATTACCTCCTTACAGTGAAATTACTTTCCCATTAGTATTGAACTGAAGTATTAAGAATTATGAAGATATAAAATCTATGTTTCTACGAAGTGAAGATTGATACTACGTGCATGCTAAAAAATTATTAAATGTAATTTTATTATTGTACCTATCTAAAGTACCGGAAATAAAGATATAAAATTAAGTATTTAAGTTTTGTTGGGTAAAATGTCGTAATAGTATATTACGAAACTGGTTTATAATGTTATACTTTATTGCATGGGTCAATGTTTAGGAAACGAGTTTCCCGATTTTGACGAATGCAAAAACTGTATAACATTATAAACGTGCATCATACGTTATTTTTTAGTACGACAGCATTATAAAACAATTAATAGAGAAATAACATATCATTTGTAATTACGAGTAATCTGATATCATGGTCTGTGAAGAATGGGTTGCTATGAAGCAGTGATGTATTAAATATTACTGCACAGAAAATTGTTTCATAATATTAATTTCATGGCATAAGTTATACATACTAGGTTCAAAAAGTTCCCGGAATTTGCTAGTATCATAGAAACAACGTACCTTAAACACTATTCTACAGCATTCCCTTCAAAATAGTTGCCTTCCGCAGCAACACACTTTTGCCAACGCGTGTAGAGTTCCTGGAAGAAGGCCTGGAAGCCATTTTGTGAAACCCGTCTTAGTGCTCTCAGTGCGTTTGCGATAACCTCTTCAGCATTGAATCTCCGTCCTTTCAGATGACTTTTCAGACGGGGAAACAGAAAGTAATCGGGTGGTGAGAGATCAGGAGAGCATGGTGGGTGATCCAAAGCAGTTATGTTGTGCCTGGCAAGAAAATTCTTTACAATAATTGCGCGATGAGCAGGTGCATTGTCATGCATAAGGAACCAGTTGTTTTCTACCCACTTTTATGGACGTTTTCTTCTCACTGCGTCCCGGAGGCGACGGAGGATTTCTACGTACAATTCTTTCGTTACAGTACGACCTTCTGGAATGAACGCATGGTGGATGAGATCCTGAGAGTCGAAGAAAACTTCCAACATAACTTTGTCTTAGGAAGTGTCCCTAGGAAATTTTTGCTTAAGAGGAGATGTTTTCGATTTCCACTCAGATGACTGTCGTTTAGGGACTGGGTCGTACAAGTAGCACCAAGTTTCATCACCAGCAATAATTTTGTTTAAGAAATCACCATCTTCATCAGCAATACTGATCATGTCCCCAGCAAGAGTCATTCTTGTTTCTTTCTGTTCTGCTGACAACATTTTCGGAACTAACTTGTGAGACACGTAATGCATGTTGAGATGCTTGTGAAGAACATTGTGTACACTTCCGACTGATATTCCGACCTCTGCTGCTATCTCTTTTATGGTTTTACGTCGGTCGTCCCTCACAACATTACGCACAAGCTGAGCGATTGCTTCATTTGTTGCAGTTGTTGGTCGGCCGCTGCGTACGTATCGCGGCCACCAGAAAAGCGTTTATGCCAGGCATACACTGGAGTTTTTTTCATTACTGCTTCGCCATATGCTTCTTCCAACAATCTTAATGTCTCTGCAGGAGTTTTATGTAACAAAACACAGAACTTGATGTTTGTACGTTGCTCTGTGGACATAATTACAAAATGCGACGAACAAACAAAACACTATGATAAACAATTGCCTACAACTCAAAACCAACAATCGCCATTATCAACAAACTTTAAGGAAATGACATCATGAATGTTACCAACAAAACAAATGTATAATATCCCTTGTTATATATTAATACGAAAAATGATAGTAAAATTCCGGGAACTTTTTGAACCCAGTAGTAGAAGTCATTACATTTTACTTGATGTAGTAATATTTTATGGCACTGGAACAATAATGTGGCATATTGTGTATGATTTTAACTAACAACAAAGACTCTTTATAATGCCGGTGTACAAAAAAATGTATTTTATTCAGAAAATTGTAATACTGCCCTTTTTCAGTCAAACAGAAATTTTTGTTATTAGATTTTTATTTCTTGCTCACACAAAATTTATTGATAATTTTTGTTCAGGGCACTTAATAATAATAATAATAATAATAATAATAATAATAATAATAATAATAATAATAATATAAGTAATTGATTAACTAGTGGACTTACTCGTGTTAATTATGTAAGTCTGTGCGGCTTACAGCTGTTTTGGTGCATCATCACACCATCTTCAGAGCCTACTAGCCTACTAGTAGTCCACTAGTTAATCAATTACTTATATTCAAGTGTTAAAAGTAGTGTACGCAAGATTCAAAATGGATAATAATAATAATAATAATAATAATAATAATAATAATAATAATAATAATAAAAATAATAATAATAACAGCAATAAAATTATTATTCAACAAAGACTAATTAATAATGTAAAAATTATTCATTACTTGAAGCTGCTTTAGAAGTATCTGTTCTTCATTCCTTAGCTGTTGCTTCTTCTTCATCCGATACTCCCTTGATAGTTTTTCAGCTTTTTGTTTTTTCTTGCGAAGCTGTTCATGCAGACCTCTCACCCTTCTTCCTAAGTCACTGATATCAGTTTCAGCTTCTAAACACATACAACAAGATGTAATATGGAACTCTTTTCAATTTTCATTAAATTAGCACCAGTGACATATTTGCAACTCATTAGTTATTATTTTCTTACTTTCTGTGTCTGCCCAGCCCATATACTGTTATTTTACTGGTACTTTTAACTTTCTTATTTTTTTTTTTAAATTCATAGTAAGAAAGTTACTCATTACTCGTACATAATACATTTTGGAATTGGTGAAATTTAAATCTGGTGTCGTTTATTACACGTTATCTTCAGTGGCAAAGCGTCAGGGTAGGCAGGGTAAGCTGAGCTTTCCCAAACATTTTCGAAAAAGGGACAAGCTCAATTTAGAATTTAGTTAATTAAAGACAGGAGCATTTCCGCTTACGTTTACCTTTTGGCGACGTAAAGCACGGCCTAGATCACTATTTCCGAACCCCAGCTTACCCAAAAATTGTGTTACGCTTCGCTACTGGTTATCTTTACATATACGTTCAATTTTTGCTTTCTTTTTAAGCTTAAAATGCAAGAGTAACAGGAGGACGAAAAAGAGAGAGATGAGAAAGTATAGAAAGAAAATAGATAAAGGAGACTGGAAAGAAAGACAGAAATTAAATCATTAATATAAGCAAAACTCTGAAGCATATTCTTTTTACGGATGGGGGGAGACAGAGGGAGAAAAGGCTAGCACAGCTACCTTGAATAGGCTTATTGTGGCTTACCACTCCTTTACGTAGGAATAGGCCTAATTGTTGAAGTCAAAATGGCCACTTTCATTGTAGATACCATGACTCAGAGCGTATTCCGAATCTCACCGGTGAGCAATCCGATGGCATCATGGTGTTCCGAATTCCACCGATGACGTCATTGATGCTCCACCGGTGTCGCACCAGTGCCATCAGCTTGCAGGGGTGGTGGCAGTCTCCATCAGCCGCCATCAGTGAGTCTGAATGGTTCTTGTATAGGGCGGGAATTAGCAGACGAATGACATCGTGCATTGTTGTGTCATGGCAGTGTATTCTGCTTTAGTTCTGCTGCATTGTTTGTAATGAGCACAACGTAAAAACAATATGTTAAAGGCTTATAAGCGAACATGTCAATGGACCAGTTATTACTACCGGTTCAGGAAATAAGTTGTTTATGATCTCTTTTCTTTGAACGAGATGGCAGTACGGAAAATTCGGAAAATTTTGCTAGCGTAGCACAGATAACAACTTACACAGTCGCCATAACAGCCATTGATCCTTCCAGCAGTTTTGTTCCTATTCCGCTGCAGCGTGACGTCATTATTGTCCACTGGTCCGGTGAGATTCGGAATACGCTGTCAGCTATGTAGTACCATCTGTTAATTCAGCTGTGTAAGTTTAAGGAACCGGTTAAGTCCCACTAGAGTGCCCTTCCACCCTTTCGAAAGTATACTACACCTTTTCAGACTGGTGTCATCTGAACATCCAGTCACAATACTACATCATGTCGCACTGTTCTCGATTAATACTAATGAAACCCTTAGGAACCTTGGCTTTGTCCACCACAAATATGACTCTGCTATGACTGGTATTCGAACCCGTGTCTGCAGTGGTCTGCCAAATGAGCTACCAAGGTGGTAAGAAGAGGTCTTACTCCACTGTTTTCTAGTTTTCATAGAGCTTGTACATGAATGAGTCCATACCTGTTGGTGGTGTGTACTCAGTTACTGCTTCAGAGTTGTTAAATTTATCTATAGAGATCTGTTCTTGTTTCGAAGAGGTATCAAGGAGTGTAACCACTTCTTTCGAAGAGCCTTCTTGATTTCCTATAGGCACAATCCCAGAGTTATCAGAAGGTTCTGATCCATGAGATGACGGACGCTCCTCATCCTCAACAGAAGGTGGAGCAGATGGCAGGTCTACATGTGTGGCACTGTTACTGGAATGACGAAGACAATATGGTAATATATCATGTGTAGAGAAACACCTCAATTTCTGTACATGACACACAGAAGAACGCAACATTAAAACGTCACAAAATATGTATTCACAGTTCAATTATAGTTTTACATATGCAATGTCATAAAATACATGTACCGGTATGTAAGAAGAAAAAAAATTGGTACACACTTAAATTAATACGCAAAATCCACTTCGGATTTGAACGAGGTTTGCAAGTCTTCAATTCCCACAATATTTTGGAAATATCAGAACATATGGCCATTCTCTTTCTGTATATAGTAGGTTCAGTTCCTAAGGCGAAATACTGTAATGAATTTGATGAATATCACTGAAAGAACATGGTTCGAATACCGCAACATTATTCATCTATATTTTTATTCTTATATTTTCGAGAAATGTAATATTTCAGTCTCTATTTTTTTTATTTTCCACTTATTTCCTTATGAATGAATGTATTTTAATTACATTCGTCTATAATTTCTATACGTATGTCCTTTTTATTTCAATGTTCAGATGTTATTTTTTATTGTACAATCTTTACCATTTCAATTAATATTTTGTATTTTACTTCAATAACTCTGCTTACATATTTATATATCTCTCCATCAAGTTGCTGTTCTCAAACACATGTGAGAACATCTTACTACTGCGACTTCGGATTTTACTTACAGATGATTCTGAAGTGTGCCAAAGTGGTGATAGTTTTTAGAGGCTGTACTGCCATCCCTATTTCCACCCATACCACTACCATCACCATCATTATTATACGAGTACACAAGCTTTAGGTGTACAATTATGTTGCTGGAACTGATTCTCTGGTAGAGATTCTTCTTTCCTTTTATGCAATAATGAAGTGACTTTCAAAGATGTCTACAGGTTAACAACTGCCAAAACTCCGTTATGGGAGGTTACTAAACCTTACCACTGCACTGGAGGCAGAGTCTTCCGCCATTAATCTGAACCATTGTCGCACTGATTGACAAGTCATATGATGCATCACTGCAATCATATAAACTTCTAACGAAATTATTCTGTCACTTTCACTGTCTAATACATTAGCACTACAAAAAATATTGTTCTTAGTTATTTTAACGTGATCAACCAATTCTTTCATTGTCTTTTCCATATTCTGCGAAAAGGCGGCAACAGAATCGTTCCTGACATGCAACTGGAGACAACTATTTAAACATTTTAGTCTGGCCATTAAGTAACTGAAACCAATCAAAACAATAAATGCTTATTTTTAAAGCATGTTTGGTTTTGAAGATAAATAATGTTTATGTACACGTGCTACATGATGGACCGTGAGCAGTCAGACATAAACCTTTAACAAGTGATAATGTATTCTAGACTCATTCCATTAACATGGGGTTTTTTCAAGTATAATGTATTTAGATGATTTCATACACTGCAACTACCCATTTATCTTTTTTAAAAAAATTATCGTGAATTGATTTTCTACTTCAAAAACATATTTTCACACACTACGGTCCAGGGTTCGATCCCAAGTGGTGACGGAATTTTTCTCATTGCCAAACTTTCAGAACGGCCCCGAGGTTCACTCAGCCTCCTATAAAATTGAGTACCGGGTCTTTCCCGGGGGTTAAAGCCAGTCAGAGCGTGGTGCTGACCACACCACCTCATTCTAGTGCCGAGGTCATGGAAAGCATGGGGCTCTACCTCCATGCCCCCCAAGTGCCTTCATGGCATGTGACAGGATATCTTTACCTTTACCTTTTTTACAATAGTATAAAACAAACCTCACAATTAAGAAGTCTTACATTTGTTATATTGTGGCGACTCAAACATCTTAGAAATCTTCAACATGCTTTTTTCCTTATTAGAATCTGACTACTACTTTTTGAGTTATTATTAAGTACCTATAAAAAATGCGAAAATATTCTACTTCAACGAAAGTCTACGTGAATAACGCCTTCTCCCGTTATTGGTTGACAATTAGGAAATGAGGAGATGAATAGTATATTGCGTCACTCTTTAAGATTGCTGCATGTACAGACCAACGGAGTTTTGTAAGTTGTTCCCCTATAGATATTGACATTCTTTCAATGTATTCTGAACACTGCATAATGTGATATACTGTTAATATATTTTATTTCCAACTTCCTCACCTTGATATCGATCGTTTATCATCATCACTCAAGGAACTACGACTTCTGTGATCCTGCAAACATTTAACAGTATTAGTAACAGTAACTCTTCATAAAGCTAAGAATACGATGTTAGCTAAATCTATCATTGATATAGTTAAATTTAATTATGGTTCAATAGCAGTTACTTACCTCTTGCAAGTTTCTTCCTCTAAACTGAAGAGATTTCAGATAAGACATAATTAGAGCTTTTTGTTGCTGAAGTGTTTGTTTTATTTTCACCTTTTCCTTCACAAGCTTTTCATATTCCCTAAAAGGAACATATTACATCAATTTTATTCACAAAATAAGTTGAAATATGTATCCATTTTTACATAATATAAGATTTCTCTACAAATATTAAGTTGCGCACATACTTGCTATGTATCTTTGCATCATATTTAAACAATGTGGATTTGATTGTTATCATGGATCATATCAAAAGTTGAATACGGCAATTAAAAAATATGCAACCAGAATGGACAATTTCTCAATAAAGAATACTTCCTTCACTGTCAAAAAATAACAGCACAAAGCAATTAAATTATGAAACAGTAGGATTATATTGGGAAATAAGAGAAAAAATTGTGCACGCCAATTGAATCTCATCACCATTGGACGATAACAATAACAATAGAATTCACAACTGGCATTATTATCATTATCATTATTATTATTATTATTATTATTATTATTAATGGTGCAATAAAATATTTTGTATTTGTTAATTCACGTACTCACAATGCCATGAATTCTGTCAAATTTCTAAGCCTAATAACTTAAATTAAACTATTTCCAAGCATATGTCAGTACAAAACATAGATCGAACAGTTATGAAAAATGTAAGAAAATTGTAAAAGGTATTTAAAAAAAAGGTACACAAAATTATGTATTAATTTGTTTACATTCAATTGCAAACCATGCAGGACAATAATTTACACTGAAAGTAAAATAATTTCTGAAGAAAAGAAACAAGCAATTAACAATATGCAAAGTTCATCTAAAAAAAAAAAAACGCAGCGCAACAGCTCATTAAGAGCCTGGGTCGACCAGCCGACTGCTGGTGTCACGTCCACATGCTTCCGCAAAGGTAAACGATCATCCAACCAGACTGGCGGTATTGTGTGGTTAGCACAATGATCCCCCCAGGTGTTATAGCTGGTTGTCGTAACCAGATTTCGCTGCCTATCATAGCTCCTCAAATGCATCATGATACAACGTGGTCACTGGCTTCCATACATTGGCCGAAATTTGAGAAAATTTCTTCCCCCATGAGGACTTGAACCAGCACGCATTCTATAATGCAAGTCCTAGGCATAATGTCTTAAACCAAGCTGCCATGGCACAGGGCACTAAGTTCATGTATACATTATTAATTAGAGTTTTCTTTAATTTCAAACTGTTACTTGAGGGAAGTATAAGGCCTTTCTTCAAATTCGTTCCTGTTGACACAACATGCAATATATATATATATATATATATATATATATATATATATATATTTTTTTCCATCAAGACTTGACAGGCACACATCGCGGGCCTCTCTAGTCGTGTGGTCAACACGACACAGGGCCACGGCTGAAAAAACACACGACAGCACATGGCAAGGGACAAAAACCCAGTCGTGTGGATAGACATTATATCTTTTCCATTACATCGGGAATCGAACCACAGACTGCTTGGATGGGAAACACGTCCACTATTTATAGAGCCAAATATGCAATAATATGGCACATAAAACATGGATATGAAAAAAGTGTACATTCGGTTTTAAGAAGTTTCGAATAAGAAATCAAACAATGATAAAAACATTGCTTTACTTACCCTTTATTTTCTACTCTCGCTTGTTCTAGATTTTTTACTAGACTCATTTGTTTCTTCTTCAATGGAGGGACAAGGTACACCTCCCCTTTTTCAGTGTGTGACCTGCAAGAAAAACAGGAAGTAGAGGATCAGAAAACCAGTTTGATATTTAGGCTGACACAGCTCTTTTAACACAAAAATTCGTAGTTTAGTCGCAAAATATCCAGAGAGATATTGAGAAAAGACGACTTCGTTATTACGATTATTTTTTAACTATTACAGGTTTCTTGGAGAGGTTACATAAGCCTGCCATCGGTCCCTATCCTGAGCAAGATTAATTCAGTCCCTATCATCATATTCCATCTCCCTCAAATCATCATCATCATCATCATCAACAATACGATATGGGCCCATTGGCCCGTTTCGTCTCCATAGCAATATTAAAATTGGTCTTTCCAGCGTTTTCTAGGGCGTCCGATTCGTCTTCTCCCTTGGGGTTTATAATGGTGTAGTCGGTATGGAATGCGAGTTGGTTCCATCCTACATATATGTTCATGCCATTTATTCCTATATTCTGTGATAGTTTCTATAATATTTGGCATATTTAGTTCCTGTCGTATGTTTTCATTTCGCTTGTGGTCCAGTAAGCTATATCCTGCTATTGGCCTTAGCAGTCTCATTTCAGCTGCTTCTATTCTCTTCATTTGTTGAGTTGTCATACACCATGTTCCCTCAAATCAATTTTAATATTATCCTTTCATCTACGTCTCGGCCTCCCCAAATGTCTTTCTCCCTCAGGTTTTCCAACTAACACTCCATATGCATTTCTGGATTCTCCCATATATGCTACATACCTACATACCTTGTTAATCTCAAACATCTGGATTTAATATTTCTAATTTATGTCAGGTGAAGAATACAATGCGTTGTATAACTTTCTCCATTCCCTGTAACTTCATCCCTCTTAGCCCCAAATATTTTCCTACGCAACTTATTCTCGAACATCATTAACCTCTGTTCCTCTCTCAAAGTGAGAGTCCAAGTTTCACAACCATACAGAACAACTAGTAATATAAGTGTTTTATAAATTCTAACTTTCAGTTTTTTCGAGAGCAGACTGGAAGATAAAAGCTTCTCAACCGAATAATAAACACGCATTTCCCATATTTATTCTGCATTTAATTTTCTCCCGAGTGTCATTTATATCTGTTGCTGTTGCTCCAAGATCTTGAATTTTTCCACCTTTTCAAACGATAAATTTCCAATTTTTATATTTCCATTTCGTACTAAGTTCTGGTCACGAGACATAATCATATATTTTGTTTTTTTTTTCCGGGATTTACTTCCAAACCTATCTTCTAACTTGCTTCAAGTAAAATTCCCGTGTTTTCCCTAATAGTTTGTAGATTTTCTCCTAACATATTCACGTCATTCACATAAACAAGCAGCTGATGTACCGTAACCCATTCAATTCTAAACTCTCTCTGTTTTCCTTGGCTTTCCTAATGACATATTCTATAGCAACAATACTTTCATACTTAGGCTAAAATTAAGAGTATTTTGGGACTGATATTAATTTGCGTAATAGTTTCACATCATTTTTAACAAACTGTAAAAATTCTCTGCATGAGCAGTTAAAGTTGACTGCAATTTGCATTTCTGCTTTGATTAGATATGTCCTGTTTCAAAAATCTGCCCACACTCTCTTTGTATGCTTAGAATATAACTCACCACTTTTTCCAAACTTGTAATATTAACAAGATTTGATTTTAAACTGGTGAGCACTGAAACCCATTTCTGGCCAGCATCATTCTACAGAGACTACACATTTTAATGCATCTCTGGAAAAACAAATTCATCATATAAATCATCTTCATTCAAGTCAAAATTAAATTCCGAAATAAAGAATTCTACATTATGAAAAAAATTAGGGAGTAAACTGCTCGAAGAGAAGAAAAATACGAGAGGCAGGAGAGTGTTAAAAATTAGCGCCAAATATGGGAGATACGGGAAATACGGGAATGTTAGCAACCCTAGTCTAAAATGCAGCAGATAATCATAAATGTCAAGAATATTCTAATTTATTACTTATGATGCATTTTTAATTTACCTATGTGATTTTGAATGACTTCTGTATAAGTAAGCTATGATTTATATACAAATATAATGTACAATATGTTTTATCCTTAGCTCTTGAATTTATATTTATTCAACATTTTTATTGAGAAAAAATACAATACTTACCGTATTCTCATTTGTATGTACTTCATGTCCGCCTTGGCTCTTTTCTTAAGAAGTTTGAACTTTTCATTCAGTAAGTTCATGTGACTCTGAACAGATTCCTTCTCCTCAATTAATTTATCGATCTGTGAAAAAAGCAAGTGCGCAAATTTTAACAATAATAAAATTGATACAGTTACCGCACACAAATTTAACAATTCATTTATTGCTGAATATCAGGAGTCAAAATTTTCGCTTTGGTATTTTATCAAATAGCTACATCAACCAAAACAAACAAAAAATATAATTTTCATAACAAGATCTTCTGTAACTCTAACTCCCAGAAACAAATTTAATTTTGGTACCGGTAATAAAGAACTTGCATGGTCTTTGTATAAAAAGAAAATCACATGGCATATTCTGTTATATTTCTAATGCCTGCATAAAAGTCATGTGAAAACTGACGTCACAGATTCTCTTAGATTTACAACTTGCCTTAATTAATAACTCCTTGACTCTCGACAGTTTTTCACTTTCGTTTAATTTACTAGTTGATATGTCTGATCTATATGAAGTTAGTGTTCCATTCACATCTTGGATTTCCTTGTTCTCTGCTCTCAAACTTGAAGTACTGGTACCGGTATCTGTAAGAAGACAGCAAGATTGTTGTAATTTATTTCTTTAAAGACGAAAGTTAACTTAAATATTTAAGGAGGTACCTTTGAGTGTTGCTTATGTTTTTATTTTTATTTGTTGCGAAACTGCTTAAGAGGCAAAATATCTTGTCGTAACAAATTAATACATTCTGAACTTTAGCTGTACTCGAATTAACGAGACAAAATTTGTACATTTAGTGTTATTAGATTTAATTATTAATCAAAATAATAATCAATACAGAATCAACAGATTTATAAAATTGGAGATACAGGGAAAGCTCTGACAGTTGAAGGTGGAAAGATTATTAAATGTCAAAATGAAGTCGAATATTTAGGAGTTAGAATAAACAAAGATGGAAAATACGACGAAGGAATTCAAGGCAGAAACAATAAAGGAAAATGTGCTGTATCAACAGTAAATAGAAATTTACGGAACAAAAATATAAGTAAAAGATAAAAAAATGAACATTTATAAACACTATTGCCAAAATCTGAAAGTTAGAATTTATAAAACAATTATATTACCGGTTGTTCTTTATGGTTGTGAAACTTGGACTCTCACGTTGAGAGAGGAACATAGGTTAAGGGTGTTTGAGAATAAGGTTCTCAGGAAAATATTTGGGGCGAAGAGGGATGAAGTTACAGAAGAATGGAGAAAGTTACACAACACAGAACTGCACGCATTGTATTCTTCACCTGACATAATTAGGAACATTAAATCCAGACGTTTGAGATGGGCAGGGCATGTAGCACGTATGGGCGAATCCAGAAATGCATATAGAGTGTTAGTTGGGAGGCCGGAGGGAAAAAGACCTCTAGGGAGGCCGAGACGTAGATGGGAAGATGATATAAAAATGGATTTGAGGGAGGTGGGATATGATAGAGAATGGATTAATCTTGCTCAGGATAGGGACCGATGGCGGGCTTATGTGAGGGCGGCAATGAACCTCTGGGTTTCTTAAAAGCCAGTAAGTAAGCATTGCCAAAAGTATAATTGCTTATAGGGCAGACATTTGGCTATCAAACTTGTAATTCAGTCTAAACTGCGAGTATTTGCAAATGAAATGGATTTTGAAGTCGAGCATCCCTAGTTTCGAGAAAAGATAAAAATAGAAATAAGACATGGGAAATGTTTTGGGGGTAAAATCTACAATTCTGGACGAGATGACATTGAAACAATTAAGATGGTACAGTAATGTAAAAAGGTTGCAAAACGACAGAATTGGAAGGTTAATGTACAAACAGTGATGAATATATTAAATCTAGAGAGGACCAATGTCACAACAGAGAAGAATGGAAAAGGACTATCGGAAGAATGTGTTATGCATTGAAAGCCGACTATAATATACAGAGTGATTTACTTACAGAGCTTATTTCCGAAGACATTCTGAGTAAAAAACTGTCATATAAACATGGGTCCCATTCTCAATATTTCCAGAGTTGCACTAATTTGAAGTTGTTAAAAAACACTTTTTTCTTTAGTTTTAAGGGTAAAAGAATGTTACAATGACGCCTTAGATTACGTGGCTATGGCGTGAGACTAGCCAATTCAGATCAAGAGAAATGTTCTTTCTAGTCTAACCTTCATCTGAAATGACTTCGCTAATAGTACGGAAAGAGAGCTCAGGAGTAGTATCTTCTATGTTCTCAGTGACTGTCTTTTCCAAGTCCATCACATTCTTTCCTATATTTGAGAACACCTCTTCAACAGCACCTCGCTTGTAGTTTACATTCGTCAATAAGTGCTGTAAAAAACCAATACACATTATTATAATGACTAAAACAAGAAGAGTCACTTAGTAAAACAAGACACCAAAAAGAGGATATCTGCAAGACCAATGGTGGCTTGTCTATGGGACTGGAGCTCTTCCAGTAATGGTGTGGTATGAATTAAGGGAGAGGATGAGACACTTTCACTCAGGCTTGTGATATGGACCCTTTACCACCAAATTTGGACGTGGGGAGAAATGGCCAACAAAATTTTTTGTCAAGATGAAGTCGAGATTCGCAATAGATTAGACTACCTGATATTCGCCTTATGATTGGGGAAAACCTCGGAACATTATTTGTAAGTGAAATGTTTATGAGACGAACACGTAATGGAATTTTAGCTGTGTAATATACAATGTTTTATCTTATCCTAGAAATTATGTAATTATTTTCCTTCTTATATTTATATAATGTTGTTGTTGTTTTCTAATGCCAGGCGTTTGACAATAAAGTCATTTGACCTCTTGCACTCCAATATTTTTCAAAGATATTATCACGACCAGCCAATGAAGCACAGATTTATATTTATATAATATTAGTCAGCAATAATGAATTGCTTTGATGTAAAAATTCAATTGTTGCTAAGTTATCAGTTAAATATAACTGAAATGCTTCTTTCTAATCAACAAATTATTTCCTATGTGATGTAACGAGCTGAGTATTTCAGACTCATTACTGGTGGAATCAAAACAACTCCAATAGATTCTATGAGATTCCTCACTAATATTAACAGCATCAAAATGACAATAGAAGAAAAAGCACTGATTCAATATGAAAAACTTATCAGATTACCAGGAAACAATTGGCATTCATACAGTCTTCTCTGTAGATTGAAAACTCAAAAAAGTTTCATATCCATTGTTCAAGAATTAAAACAGAAAATCAAGAATTTAAAAGAAAACTTACAAATTAAACCAAACCCTTTAACTCTATTAAATATAGAATATAATCTAAATTTAACAGAAGAAATACTGAAATCAGAAGTAAACACTGAAATACTGAAACAATTGTCTTTAGAGACAATTAATATTAGGTACCCTCCACAAAACTGGCTTCATTTATACACCGAGGGATCCTTGATCTCCAGAGAACAAGGTGCCGGTGCAGGTGTTACGTGCTGTCTCTTCTCACTTTATAGATCACTTGGATATGGAACAACAAGTCTTGATGGTGAAATCATTGCAATAAGTGAAAGTCTCAGGAATCTTCTATGCCACATCAATAAATTTAGGAATGCAGTTATATTGTCAGACTCCAAAGCAGCTATTCTATCAATAGTCTCTAAACACACATCTTCATCTCAAACAGCAGAAATAACTAAAATGCTCTCTCAATTAATATCACTCAATAAAAGAATTGTATTCCAATGGATACCATCCCATTGTGGAATCCTGGGAAACGAGAATGTGGATGCTTTAGCAAAGAAGGGCAGCACTGCTAATTACAGACCTGTTACTAAATCTACGTATTACTCTGTGAAGAGATTTATTAAATCTACATACTTAGACTTCAACACACAAAATTTGATAACACAATCCCAAGGGAAAAATGGAACTCTCTGCATCAAAATCCACAGTTAATTTCCGATTTACCACGAAAATCGTCTGTAGCTGCATTTAGATTGGCAACAGGCCATGATTGTTTGGCCAAACACCTGCATAGAATTGGAATATATCAGTCCCCTAGCTGCCCATTGTGCAACTCAAACCAAGAAATGGATTCGGAACACCTCAAAATCTGTGCTTCATTGGCTGGTCATGATAATATCTTTGAAAAATATTGGAGTGCAAGAGGTCAAATGACTTTATTGACAAATGCCTGGCATTAGAAAACAACAACAACAACATTTCTGACAGTTGCTAACAGTTTGATAAACAATACACTATGTCACTAGGTTAAGATAAATCAGTATTATCTAACCAAATCACCATTTTCCTATCAACAATTTCAAATACACTTTATAACGTCGTAACTGACATAGCGCTGTTAAATAACTGATTAAAAAATAGAGAAAATTAAACTAAATACCGGTACTGTATAAGAATTTTCATTCCAAAATTAATATATTCTTTAAATTTTAACTTATTATGGACCTCTACTGATCAGTGGCGTAGCCAGGAATTTAAGATGGGAAGAGGGAGCTACAGTCGCGCTCAAACCTCCTGACATTTGCAGGTGTGTCTGCTTATCAGCGATAGCCAATAGCGGCAGTGCTGCGTTGCAACATACGGGCTACGCAGACCCGCCACATAGTCGCCGCTTAGAAATCTCAAAATCAAATAACAAGTGCGCTGGGAAAATTGGTATGTTGTTGGGACCCTGCATGTATATATGATGAATGCTTAATGTTTTCTGAACACATAGAAACAAAAATCACGTTTCTACCCCCAGTGGTTCCAGTTTTATGGGTTAATACGATAAAACCCCAATAAGACCTGTTCAAGGGACCGCATGTAAACCTCGTATTAATCAGGACCGCGTATTAGACGGGTATACTAATTTTCACTTATATACAGTATCTATTAGCATTTTTCTTTATGGAATTACATGATTCATGAAATGTAATACAGTATTACTCCATTGTGTAATTACTATATTGTACGTCAAAGACATTTACAATATGTACTGTACTCAATTCTATCGAAAAAAGTAATTTATAGTTATTTCTCGTGTGCATGTTTCCAAGTTCTCATGTTTATCACACTTCACTCTCTTGCACTTACAGCCTTCCAACGTTGCAGCTGCAGAGATTTTTTATTATTGTCCTTAATGTGGATGATGGGATTTCTAATGAATCAGAGAGTTGTTTCTGATCGTCGTAATTTCGTAAGATTTTTTCGTCACAGTTGCCTCTGTCTCATTGCTCTGTGCTGACTTCCAGCAATGAAATAGTGGACGACGTTTATACAGCTGGGATGCGATAAGGAATGTTTATCATATGTAAGAATTTTGAGAACCATAAACTTACAGTTTCAAACAAAGGGTCCCTTCAGAATATAAACAGAGTTATCTGTTTGTGAGGGGAGAGAAGAGAGATTACTAAATTGAAATGTCAGTTCAATTTCTGATGGTGTTGTGTGCAGTTGGCTCTGTTTAAAGTACGGTATATGAGAGTGTAATGTAATATATTTTTCGTGTGTTGGCAATTTGGCATTCTCAAAACAATTATGTCTCTTAGTGAGCCCAGTGCAAGTGGGAATGGTGGATCGAGTGGATATGGCAGTAAAATTCGGAAAATGGTGTTTAGTGTTTATAATTTCTTTAGGAAATACTCTTCTGAAGAAATGCGTAAAAATCTTAACTTTTCAAAATGTCAAGCACTGACTGGCGAGGAGTGTTCTTTAAGTGTCTCTACAGTGTCCCATGTATGCAGAGACGTTAAAAAAGCACAAACACAGGGTGCCGATAAATTGTTCCATTCTCCTAGAAAGCATATGAATGTTCCTAAAAGAGTTACAAATCTAGACGACTTCCAAAAAGACGTTGTACGACGTACAAATTTTTACTTTTACGATAACGGAAAATTTCCGACAGCTGACAAACTAAAAGTACTGCTTAGAAAAAAAAAAATTACTCAGGTTCAGTTTCTTCCGCTAAAAGATTATTGAATCGGTTGGGATTCTGCTACAGGAAAACCAATGATGGGCAAAAATATCTAATGGAACGGAATGATATTGTTGCCGCAAGACTGACATTTCTGCGCAAAATGCACATGATCAGATCATCAGGTGACACTCGACCCACATTTTACCTTGATGAAACGTGGGTCAACAAAAATCATTCTCTGAAATATGTTTGGCAAGACTCAAATAGAAATAGAGGTCTTAAAGTGCCTTTAGGAAAGGGAGGTAGACTTATTGTTTGCCATGTAGGATCAGCTGAAACAGATTTCGTTCCAGGTAGTAAATGGGTATTCAGATCAAAGAAAACCAGTGATTATCACGAAGAAATCATTTTGCGATTGGTTCTTAAAGAGATTTTTAAATCATCTAGAGAGGAAGGGAATATAATTATAATGGACAATGCTCAATACCATTCCGTTAGCATTAATAAAACACCAAATATCTCCTCCAAAAAAGATGAAATCAGTGAATGGCTGAAAAATAAAGGTGTTAGTTTTTCTCCCTCAGACACTAAGTCAGAACTTTTGGAAAAAGTGTTGCCTTTCAAAAGAAGTGAAAAAATGTATGAACTTGATCAGCTGGCCAATGAAATGGGCCATGAAGTGATAAGACTCCCACGTTATCATTGCCAGTATAGTGCAATAGAACTAATTTGGGCCCAGGTGAAAAGGGAGGTCGCTAGAAACAACAAAACTTTCAAAATGTCGGATGTGGAAGAACTTGTAAATAAGGAACTTTGAAAATGCGTGAAACACGCGGTGAAATTAGAAGAGGAAGATTTCGCTAAAGAGTTAGGCCAGGAAAGCATTTTAGAACTAGTGGTCATTAATTTACAAGAAGACAGTGACACAGATGACAGTGAAACTGATGGTGAGGGGCTGACGACGATGTTGGCTCACCATTAGCTCTGCCACTGGAGTAGAAATTTCCAGCATAAAAGGTACGTTTTATTAATTCATAATTTTCCTTAAACGGAACACAGGCATATAATAACCGCTATTTTTGTAAGAATGTGCTCTGACTGCATGGACATAATGCTATTTAGGGCCATGTCAATTCAATCAATTCATTTGTAGGCTACAGAAAATTAGGACCTACTATTTCAAATTAATCCTATCGTTCAATTTATTTGATCAAGCTGCACCTTTGTGTTATTCGACAACTTTATTAACCCTAATAAAAGTAAAACTTACAAAACTGATATAAATTCAGCGAGTTACGTCTGACTCAACTAATTTTTCTATATTTTGTGACTTTTAATTTCATTCGATGCAATCTGAAGATAATAATAATAAATATTATTATTATTATTATTATTATTATTATTATTATTAAGTCTTCTGCATCTCCCTATCAAACCAACCTCAGGTAAATGGTCGCGCTCCACAGTTTTAAAACTACTGCCGCTGAGTGACAGAGACGGAGAGAGTAGTTGTGGCAACATCGCGCTCGCATGTTACTGGCTTTCGCGAAACGTCAGGAGGTTTGAGCACGACTGTAAGTTTCGGGAACATCACTTGGAAAATTTGCTCACAACTTATGCAACATATTTAAAATGACAATAATTATTATTTAATACACGTTTTTTCTCTTGTACAGAAGAGGGACCCGAAAGCTTACACTGCAGCCTGAGGCTTATTGTGCTTACCATTCCTATTCTGTGAATGATTGGGTAGCCGAACGGCTGCGCTCTTGTACAAGTGCAGCACACTGCACACTAGAAGTAGCAGAACATTGCGTAATAACATTTTGTAAACTATAATTCTAATGAAATTTAAAGTTTTCATAGTAGTGCGTTTGATAAAAACTATGTATATGAATAAAGGTATAAAGTATAAGCAGCACTAAAAAAAGACAAAAATATTAAAGTGTATATAGTTAATCATGATCAACCTACTAAACTATTTAATAATCTAACTTCACCTAATAAATTTAATGAAGGTGGAGCTGCTATATTACAAGATCTCAACAAAAATCATCATGTTGAGTTGCACAACGTCACAGAAAGAAATGTTTTTAGTATTCTGGCCTGATGTGCTCTCATTTCTTTCGGACATATGTTACAAATGGTGGAGCGCTTACCTGATGAGCAGAGGAGTTCAAAACATCTGCACTGCAGAAGGAAGCACCGACTTGCTGCTCATTCTTTCTTCCCTCAAGCACACCGCTGCTCTGTGGCTCTGTGTTTTGTGCATTCAGATTAGAATGATGACTGATGTCTACAACATCCACTTGTCTGTGTAACTGAGCAGGAATAAAAAATTCCTTTTTCATGGAAGTTAAACCGATATTACCTAACAATATTTGTTTCAAGTGTTCGCTATCTTCTCTCTCAATTTTATTCATGAATTCTTTATGTTTAACATCCCATTTCCTACACCGCCCACTTAATTCTTCCATCAATTCCTCTCTTCTTCTTTTCAATGCTTCATGTGCTTCTTTATCTTCGATGTCAATCAACCTTCTCGTATGTTTAGATGCTTGTAGCAGCTGATCTACTGCAATGGGTTGACCTGCATCTTCTGCATGATCTGATACTCTATCTGTAGCCACGTTATTTTCTGCGGGTTTTGATGTTATTAACTTCATAGAATTGTCTATAATTTTGACATCACTCTTAGTCTTAACTAAAACTGGAGTTTGTGAATGATTTGCATGGAGATTGAGATCAGATTTTGCTTGCAGTGTGGAAGTTGATGGTACTTGAATCTCTTCTGTTTTCTGGGGAAGCATTGTTGTTGCAGTAGTTTGTGAAACTGCCTGAGGAATATTTTCGAACTGATGATTGCTGGGCAATAATTGTATCAATATTTTGGGTTGTGTTGATGAAGGTTGCTGCACAGATTGATTGCTGTTGATTTTTTGCACAATAATCTGAGGTTCTAGTTGGGAAGACTCAACCTTCATCTCCAGGTCCTGTCTTGTAGCTGAGTTTGAATAAGAAGTTCTGTGTGTAGTTTTATTTGTTGATTTGTGCTGTATGGAATCATCCTGGACAAGTGTTTGCGTCTGCACATTAGAAGTGAGTGTCTGAGCAACTGGCGCTACCTGCACTTGCTTTTCTTCTGCTGGCACATCGAATCTATCTAGTGTCTGTGAACTTGTACTTTTTGATATAACCTGAAACATTCAATGAAATCAATGTAAGCAAAATTAAGTTTCTATCTGACAACTATTACACATGAAATAGCATAGAATTGGGAACATGCCATATGTTTTCATTTCCAAATAGATCCTAAGATTCTTAATTAAAGACCAAAATGCACATAAATACATGATTTAATCAAGACACTTATGTATTGCAAATAACAATATATTTTAGTTCTTTCCAGTTGTTAATTGAAGAATGTGATCCCAAAACGCGTTCTCTCCATTTTTATGAAAGAACTGGCCTAGTTTTTTATCCACTGGTCTACGGACTGAGCGAGTTTTCAAGTGAATGCACAACAACACAAACTTTTAGACAAGTACTGGCGTTGTTTTGGAAGAAAACAAGCTTAAAATACAATGACAGACCCATTTTGAATCTTGCGTACACTACTTTTAACACTTGAATATAATTAATTGATTAACTAGCGGACTTACTCGTGTTAATTATGTAAGTTTGTGCTGCTTACAGCTGTTTCGGTGCTACATCACACCATCCTCAGAGCCTACTAAATCTCGGCGTCATCTCGAACTTCTCTGCCTGTTATGTGGGTGCGTTTGATTGTTGAAAGGTGTTGAAAAGTGGAGTCAAATAGTGTGTGTGTACTGAAATTGATCTGTGTGTTGAGAATTTGATCGGGGTGTGTTTTAGTGTATTTGTATATTTCGTATTGTTCTAGTGTGTTGAGTTTTTGGTTCTTGGGTTGTATGTGTAGGATTTCCATGTCCGCATTTATGTTATTGTATGTATGGTTAGCATTGGTTATGTGATTGGTGTATGTAGATGTATTGTGTC
The DNA here is from genome assembly GCF_040183065.1 of Periplaneta americana. Lineage (NCBI taxonomy): Eukaryota > Metazoa > Arthropoda > Insecta > Blattodea > Blattidae > Periplaneta > Periplaneta americana. Next base: position 33,738,859 of record NC_091123.1, on the reverse strand, counting down.
CTCTGGTTATTGCTTTAATGTGTTCTTTGTAGCGTGTTTGGAATGATCTGCCTGTCTGTCCTATGTAGAACTTGCGACAATCAAACGCACCCACATAACAGGCAGAGAAGTTCGAGATGATGCCGAGATCTATAGTCGCGACGCTGTTATTCCCGGCGTGACTCCTCCTCTTTGCTTACGTCTTAGGAAGTGAAGGCTCTATAAAGTCTAGGTAGGTAGTATCGTTCGCCATTTTTGTTCTTTCGTTGTCGAGCTACCATACGAGGAATCTATTTGCCACACCGTTAAACATTATCATGTCGTAGCTCCTATGATAATAAATCAAACGCACTGTAATTCAACAAATAATTGAGTGGCAAATAACGTCTTCGTGTGCTTTCTGCAAACGCCAACGAAAGAGCCAAAATGGCGGGCGATTATATTAAGTATTTATCGAGCCTTAAGAAATGAATAACGTCTCCCTCAGCGAATCACAAGACGCACACGTTTAAATGTAGCCGACCTGCAACGCGATTGGCTGCCGGAAATTAGAGTGAAGGGACTATAGTAGGCTCTGAGGATGGTGTGATGAAGCACCGAAACAGCTGTAAGCGGCACAAACTTACATAATTAACACGAGTAAGTCTGCTAGTTAATCAATTAATTACAATGACAGAGGTCTCAAACATAATCATATAGATGTATAAATCACAGAAATGGTCAAATAGACTGACAGAGTTTTGGAATCACACTCTTCAATTGAACACCTTCCCGGAATAAGGATGTAACCAACAAATCTGTAATTCATGTTTCAAGAGAAAGGAAAATAATTTCAGGGGCATATTTCATTAGGCCTATATTTACTATCACAATTATCTGACTATACAAATACCGTATACAAGTTTATTCAGCCACTGAACGTAATAATTTATTGTTATAAACAAACTTTTAAAATTGTTTTTTCCATCTACATCACATATTTCAAGAATCTGTTACATCTCCCCCCCCCCCTCGGGAAGGTCTTCAATTGATACTGAACTTGTTACTGATGCTACTCTTCGATGTGTTTCACAAACTCATGACAAATCTATCTGCATATATGTCGATTTCAAAGGGGTATATTTAATGTTATCAAATATGCACAAAAAATTATTTCTGTACAAAGAACAATTGAGTAAATACAGGAATTTTTAAAACAAAATATTTCAGTGGATACCTAAACATTATGGTATGCCTGAAAATGAGAAAGTTAATAACAATGAGAAACAATCTACGTATTTGCAAGTAAGACTTTTGCAAATGGTATCAATACTCGTGTTTTAATCGACTCTCATACATACAGCAATAACTTAGAACAGGATACCATTACTATGTGGAAATTTTATAAGTATACATTACCGGTACTTTGTCAGGTATCCTACAACTGTAGGAAATTTTAATATATAATTTATTTCAATATATATACAAATTCTTTCAACACTTCAATCTAAAACATGTAGAGACAGACATTTAAAATATGTATTTCGTCAACATCGTGAAATAACAAGTCTGAAGAATTCGATTTCAATTTTGTGTCAAGAATAGGCAGGATTAATGGGCCAAGTACCGGTACCTCAGCTGGTAGAGTAACTGGCTATGGATTGGAAGGTCCTGGATTTAATCCCGGGTGGTGATTGGATTTTTCTCGTTGCCAAATCTTTCAGAACAGCTCCAAGATTCATTCAGCCTCCTATCAAATTAAGTATTGGGTCTTTACCAGGGATAAAAGACAGCCGAACACACACCTCATACTAGTGTCGAGGTCAAGGAAACATGCAGTTCTACTGTCATGGTTTATATAGGAGATACCAGTGGCGTGCGGTAGCATGACGTGAAGGGAAGCAGTGCCATTGCTCGACTGGGCTTCGATGCCTGTTGACTACATACAGAGTTTCCATGGAATTGCTTCCCCGAAAACGTCATCACCGCACACTGCTGGGAGATACCGGTACCCTTCTTTTTTTTAGTTTTGTAGACAGGACTGAGAAAACAAGGAAAATCTAAATAATATTACCTGTCGACTTCTAGTAACAATAGCTTCAACCTCTGTCAGATGTTGAATATATTCTTGTAATGATTCCATCCGGCTCAATTCTGCTTGGAATTGCAAATGCAGTGCTGATGGATGGAACTGTTTGGACAGAAAATAACAATTAGAAGAATAAAATAAAATTATAATAAGCTTAATAATATTAAAACCAGTTCTTATTATGTGATAGTTAACTAAAAGTTTATCTCCGTTAGCAATAAATGGAAAATACTTTCAATGAAATTCTGGAAACGCTTTTAGACCATGGTAAAACTTGTGCCATATATTACTCCAATTAGAAATAGTAATTGTGGACTGTCATGCTTATAAGATTACTGGATTGTGGTGAAACAATTTCGGCCATTCATTTCTTAGTCTACTAAGTTTTTATTTCATTGAGTATCAATGTGAAACTACTTACGTTTTATGTGAAATTAAATACCTTTACTCCGGATTCTACAGCAGCAGCAAAACTTGTCATGCCGAAAGATGAGGCACTCCCCGTCCGAGCTTTGATCTGCTCCCTAATTCTTTCATTATCGTTAGTCAGCATCTTCTCTTTCCGACCATCATCCACTAGAGTAGCATCTCCTGAACACACCCCCATGGCATTGCGTATGAATTCTTTGGGATCCTCTGCAGAATGTCCTTCGCTGTGTAACTTAGACGCAGTATCAGGAGCAGATGATGTATGTTGGCGATCAACAGTGTGACTATTCCAAGTATCAGTTCCAGAGTTTTCTGCATCTGTACGCATTTCCGACAGTCTTCCGGTCTTTCTCCTTAATTCCACGTTTGGAGCAATTAATCCATAGCGACTGTACTTCCCTCTCTTTGGCATAATGGCTGGTTTACCTTGGGAAATTGAACTAACAGACATTCGAACATTCTTTTCTAGATTTTCTTTTCCATTATTATGATATAGTTTTATTCTTGATTTTGGAGGAGAGGAATTTCGAACAATTATTTCTGAGTCTGATTTACTCCAGTACACTGGTTTCACTCTACTAGGTAATACATCTTCTGGAGACTTCAAGTTCAAACGTCTCTTCCACCTCACTCTGCTGTCATCTGAACTGGAATTATGATCTTCCTCTTGCATTGAGAAGTCCCCTTGCATGCTGTCTTCATCACTTGCAACACTAGACTCGTATTCTTTTCTGTTCATTTTTGAAGAGTGGATTAACTGTTGGCTGCTGAGGCGTTTTTTCGCCTTCCCTTTTGAAGCGTCTATGACAGGGACTGCCTGCTCTTTTTTGCTATGTCTTGAAACAGGAGTGCGGTTTGCTTGTTGTCTTGGACTCGATCTTGAGAGCATGGTGTTCTGAATTGCAGTCATTATATTGTAAGAGCATGGTCTAACGTATGACGGTTTCAACCATTCTGTAAAACCATCATTCACAGAAGTCGAAGAGAAAGTAGGAAACTTGGCTGCCTTCTCAGATCTTACATTGCTTGATGACTGTACACTCCTTTTTAACTGAAAAAGGAAATATATTCTTAATAATTGAGGAATACTTCATCTCAAAGCCTTTGGTAGTGTGAATTTTGCAATAGCACTATGCCATGCACATCATGAAGAAAAAGTGAAACACAACCAACAAGTAGTATAACTTCCCCCTCAGTATCTAAATTGATATGTTTTTTGTTTAAATTAATTTAATTGAAATAAATAGTTATTTAAACTTGGAAGTTTTGTCATGAAAGCTGAATACTATATGCTGTCTTTGAAGACCGGAACGTAATAGAGGGTATTGTGGTGATAAAATTCGAGATAGGAACTGTCATGGTATGATGATTAGTTATGGAGATATTAGAGGCAATACCAAGAAGTCAAATGGCGTAATAGTTACTTTTGACCCATAGTGCATAGTATTTGGAGTTAAATGTCAAGAACTGCGAATAAAATAATTGTAACTGGTTTGTTTTCAAGTACTGTACTGTGTCCCAATTCAAACTGATGATACGATACGAGTATGTATGTACATTGTGAAGTAAGGTAAGCACGTCATGATTCCATTGCGTACATCAAGCAGGCACCAGTTTTCAAAGCGTGCTGCACGATCGACCCATTGTCTGACATTGAAATAAATCCTAGGAAACCTGTGTGTGTGATGCTTGGAATGACAAAAGTGCAATTTGGAAGTGCGGGATGTTCGACGAGTACATGTGGGAGTTACAATCTGACAAGCAAATGTTCTGATGGGGGCAGATAAAAAAGTTAATTTTTTTTCTTCCATCACGTTAATAATGTTAAAATAAGTGCTTATACAAATTTTGGCCACTCGACCGCAATTACGAGGCCGTCCAGAAAGTGATTTTCTTTGGGGTCGTTTATAGAAAAAAGCACAATTTCATGGAAATATTTATTGAAACAGATACAGCAATTGTTGCGCTATTTGTCAACATATCCCCCACTAGAATTGAGACATTTTTCATACCATGGGATCAATTTTTGTGTCATAGAAGTCAGCTGCCTCAGATCGGAACCAGCGTTTGACTGCATCTGCACCTCTCTCTGTCGATCCTACGATATGAGAAATGTCTCAATTCCGATGGAAAATATGTTGAAAAATAGCTCAACAAGCTGTGTCCATTCTAATAAATTTGTCCAATGAAATTGTTTTTTCTTTCTGTTAACGGCCCCTGGCGAATTAATTTTTTTACGGCCCTCGTAATTGTGTTTGAGTGGCCAAAATTTGTATAAGCACTTCTTTTGACATTATTAACATGGTGGAAGAAAAAATTTAACTTTTTTATCTGTCCCCATCAGAACGTTTGCTTGTGAGCTTAAACCCGTGCATACAGAAGCGTTTCCCATGGAAATAATACTTGCTCCATTAGATATTATTTATGTATGTTTTAATGTGGTCTATTACGCTCTGGTCTTTGAAGATGGCATTTAGTATTCACCCTGCATATGGTAATATTACACAAAGCTACATAAATATACGTACCTGAGTAGGTCTATTTGAAGATTCTGCCTCATTTAAGTCCTTCATTCCTTTAAAAAATATGTATTCACTGGGAGACTCTGCTTCTATATTACGCAACTTGCGCGTCTGGTACCCACGGAATGCAGCTTGTATCTTTGTGGCTGCTAACTCTTGCTTCTTTCCTGTCTCTATGATTTCTTTCAAAGCTTTAGACACTTTTTTCCTCACTGAATAAACATTAAAAAAAATGATTAATGAGTGTATTAAATTAATATGATAGTTGTATAAATACTAAATTAAATGAAGTACATTTACCTATTATATTATGTTTTGAAAAACCATCCTGTCTTTTTATATCATATGAACCTTTGAGTTGAATGTCATTTGTCACTTGTGAAATTCTAGTTGCAGAATTTGAATCTTCTAAATTTATTCCCTTTAACGCTTTGCTGATCTTTCTTCTAACTGTTGAAAAAAGAGCACACAAAATATTAAATAACGAAAATATAACAGAATATGAACTGTGTAAATTTTCAATTTTAACTTAAGTTCCAAATCTCCATTTTAGCGATTGTACAGTTCCTACATTTTTTGAGTCGAAGTCAGTGTATAAAATGCAATACAAATCCTGAGTATGTCATGCTTTGGAGAAGAATTAAAACTGGGGGTTTCAGGCCATATATTGCTGATGGACAGGGCTTTAGGCAAAATGTTGCGTAGATGTATTTTTTTCCTTTTACGTTGTTTCTCAATTTTCTATGTCAAAAACTCAAATATTGTGCTAGTTATGTACATTACATGTGTGATATCTTTGTACAATTGAAGGGCTTCCTGCATAAAGGAGATAGCTCCACTTTTACAAAGTTATGGGGGAAAAAAAATTTTTTTTAAAATTTTAATTGAACTTCTTTCCTTTTTCAGAGTATGTCCTAGGTACCTAGAAGTTTCATTTTATCACTCACTCATTTATTACAATCAGTAATTTGGGGGGGGGGAAATATAAATAAATAATGGAGCTTACTTACTTACTTACTTACAAATGGCTTTTAAGGAACCCGAAGGTTCATTGCCGCCCTCACATAAGCCCGCCAGCGGTCCCTATCCTGTGCAAGATTAATCCAGTCTCTATCATCATACCCCACCTCCCTCAAATCCATTTTAATATTATCCTCCCATCTACGTCTCGGCCTCCCTAAAGGTCTTTTTCCCTCCGGTCTCCCAACTAACACTCTATATGCATTTCTGGATTCGCCCATACGTGCTACATGCCCTGCCCATCTCAAACGTCTGGATTTAATGTTCCTAATTATGTCAGGTGAAGAATACAATGCGTGCAGTTCTGTGTTGTGTAACTTTCTCCATTCTCCTGTAACTTCATCCCGCTTAGCCCCAAATATTTTCCTAAGCACCTTATTCTCAAACACCGTGAACCTATGTTCCTCTCTCAGAGTGAGAGTCCAAGTTTCACAACCATACAGAAGAACCGGTAATATAATGGAGCTACTCTCTTTAAGCAATAAAATTGGATATAATTAGTCACATTTTGCACTGAACACACTGAACCATACATATATTGTGTGAATATCATAAACTACAACACAAGACATAGAAGATACATATATACATGGTGTTCCATTTATCTTGACCACCCAAAATAACTTTGTACCGGTACACAACCACCAAATGAAAAATTGTTTCATACAAACGGTGTGCAACTGAAAGGGGGAAATAATACTGATGGAGAAGAAACCTTGTAACTTTATTTATTAATGAGATACGAGTATTAACATTGTTTCTTTAAATGACACTATGTATTTATTATTCAGTATTTCAATTGCATCTGCAATGACAATAAAAATGCTTTCCAACTGGTGCGATCCAGGCCCTCAAACACCCACTGACCAGAAATTTGCATCTGAACCTCTCGAGCAAACTGAAATATTTAAAATAGCCTACATCACTCATCAACACATGTCACCTGGTGCCAATACAGCTATCCAATACTACGTACAATAGGTCATTATTTCTAGATTTTTTTGTGGGAAGTATCAGATTTTGAAAAGTAATACCACGTGCTTAGTACCAGTACTCTATATACTATTTGTAGACCGGTACCATATGCAATTGTTAAAGAAAAACGGTGCTTGCTTTGGTTTAGTCCTGTAGAATTATCGATATTTTAAAGTAAAGCTATTCCACCACCTCTTATTAAATTTTTCGTCTGAATTCAATAATTATAACTCACCCAATACCGATATTACACATGGAACTCACCTTCAGATGTTTGCGTGCCTCTGCTATGAGGATATGAAGAAGTCTGAGGAAGAAGACTTTCATTAGGTGGTAGTTGTGATGCGAAATCTTTATCACTAATGTTTGAAGGAAAACACTGGTAATTTAAATTCTGCCATTGCTGATCTTGGTAAGTATCAGTCTTCTTTTTCACACGTTGAAACTGTTCTATTATATTTCTTAAATCATCTCTGGTTACTAAGGTCGTCGCCTAGAGAAGACATAAAAATGTTTAATCTAATTAGTTTAAAAATATTTTTGACATGTTGAATAAACACTGTTAATTTATATGAAAATACTAAAATGATTCTTATTTGAACTCAACTTACAGAAACGTGATAATCTCTCATTGCCAATTTTTTAAAATTAGTATCTGAACTATTCCACCAGAAAATACCAAGTACCGGTACAATGTATGTGTCTGAAAACTATACAAGTCATAGAAATATTGTATCAGAGCAACGCAGGTTGGTGTTTAAAAATATTGGTAATATAAGAAAATCAATAGCAGTTTTAGTTATTCAGATATCTCCTATACTGTAACAGTTCTGTTACTAGTCTAAAAACACCAGTCAAGTTGCAAATCAAGATTTCAGGTATAACTCCCTGTAAAGTTGATTTTAATAATTTCGAGGGAAAAATTGTTCCGGAGCCGGGTATCGAACCCGGGACCTTTGGTTTAACGTACCAACGCTCTACCACTGAGCTACCCGGGAACTCTAACCGACACCGATCCAGTTTTTCCCTCTATATCCACAGACCTCAAAGTGGGCTGACAACCGTCAAGCAACCAACTTCGAGTGCACACTAACTCCGTGTGACTTAAATTTAAGTCACTTTGAGGTCTGTGGATATAGAGGGAAAAATTGGATCGGTGTCGGTTAGAGTTCCCGGGTAGCTCAGTGGTAGAGCGTTGGTACGTTAAACCAAAGGTCCCGGGTTCGATACCCGGCTCCGGAACAATTTTTCCCTCGAAATTATTCACCAGTCAAGTTAATTATGCCCTTCTGTCGCTAATCACGTAGAATCCACTGATCGTTATGGAGGCCTACATATTTCATTTTAATGTATGCCAATAAATGAAGTAGCATCTGAGGTTAGTATGTAGCTTAGTTTAGTTTTCAGAGATCTAATCTAATGTTAAAGTTTTTTCTCACGTTACGTGTTTTTCAAATTATACGGACATTTACTAAAATGTTATTATATTGTTATCCCATTATTACAAAATTGCAGATTCGCTACTTTTTGTAAAGAGAATATGAGATACGCTCGAAAGAAAACATTAATAGTTATTTACGATATGAATATCGTAGCGTTTCATATTACAATACGGGTTTGATAATAATCAGTAGAGTATTGTAATATCCTATGAAGTTATGGTGTATATCGTACGAGTACAACTTTTTATTCACTTTGACAAAAATTAATTTAAAATAAAAGTAATTGCATTATTTTTATTAGTTTTGAACATGTCTTTTGTGGAGAGGCAATTTTATTATTATTATTATTATTATTATTATTATTATTATTATTATTATTATTATTATTATTATATTCCAATAATATCTCAGATAAAGCATCACTTTTTTATGTTCAAATTCACTATTTGGCACTGAGAATAAGGAAATTTAATTTTGATGATTTACAGTAAACTGACTGGCTTCTGAACAGCAGAAAATACAAAAACACTCACTCACACCCATACACAAGTGTTAATAGAGTTTTAAAAATACACGTTAAATGAGACATTCCCTTATTAAAAAATTTACACAACTTACAATTTTAAGTTCTTTTATTTCAAATGATCTATTCAAATTTATAGTCTATGCTCAATGAGATTCGTGAATTCTATTTTACTTAATGTATCATTAAGATCAAAATTTTTCTTTATTTAATTCCAATATCTTTTGTGACATACTGCTGTTATTGACTACGTTATTCATTTACACATAACATTGAATTAGGAACAAAATTTGTGGCAAATTCTTGTTTGTCTATAGACGAATTTGGAAACGAAGCAAGCCATCTCACCTCATGTTTTAAATTTTCGTGATGTAAGTGTGTTCCCTTTTTAAGCTCTTCAATCTTATATAGTTGTTGTGATAATTCGTGAAGATCTTTTCTTGCTGTTTCCACCACATTTCGTAGTGAATCATTTATGTCCAGACTTTTATTCCTTTCATTGCAAGTCGTATCATTAATAATCTTCTTCGGTCTCGTTTCTTTTAGGTCTTCAAGCCATCGTTCAAAATTATTCAAATTATCTCCATCCTGCAACATAAAGGAGGTTTAATTATCTATTCTTTAAGTAAGTAACATTAAAACATTCCAGCATTCGTAAATGTTACACCAGTAAATATAATTCAAGAAATTTACATTATTAGTAGGAGTGTGATTTTTTTTTTATATTAACGATATATACGCGAAATGTGTTAAAAACTTAATTTTATGCACGGAAAATGCAAATCTCTTAATGAAAGCCCTAAATTAAGTGAAATAATATATCCGCGAATTTTCACGAATTGATAGAAATCCACGAAATTACTTCATAATCACGATTTAAAAAAATAGGTTTCACGGGAAATTCGCACAAAAATGACTCTTTCTTCCATATAAAAAGTGAAAATTCTCTTCGTTATAAAATATACATGAACATTTCTACTTATTTGATCGTTTAGCATTACATGCGTATGGCATCTGGCAACGATATACGCATACTTTCAGGGACTACTTCCAGGGAGCAGTGCAAGCAGACAAAATTGTCATTTCTCTTTCCCGCAATAACTGCCTTCGTGTGATCAAAACGGCAGTGTCGCCATCCCCTCACAGTCAAATGAAACCGCATTATGAATTTAATTAATGATGCAAATAATTTCCTGTTAGTTTTAAAGGGATTGTTTCAATAATAATTAAAAAAAAAATTTACTGTATTTTATTATTATTTTTTTAAGTTTATTTAGAGTGCGAAATATGTACGAAATTGCTTGTTGTTTTTGCGAAATATTCATCAAAATCAAACAATATAATTTACTGAAATCAGGGTAAAATAAGCACCATAAAATCACACCCCTAATTATTAGGCATAACAAATAGTAATTTATTTATCTCCGTCAAACTTAGACGGTCACAATAAGAGTAGAGAGGGGCTGCTTATCTGTACGAAAAGTTTATATTTATCAAGATGACCACGCATTAATGGTACTAGTATATCAAATACGACGTTGCCATAACTCTATTGTACTGTCCCATGTGTTAAATGTTATGGTTTATTTAACGACGCTCGCAACTGCAGAGGTTATATCAGCGTCGCCGGATGTGCCGGAATTTTGTCCCGCAGGAGTTCTTTTACATGCCAGTAAATCTACTGACATGAGCCTGTCGCATTTAAGCACACTTAAATGCCATCGACCTGGCCCGGGATCGAACCCGCAACCTTGGGCATAGAAGGCCAGCGCTATACCAACTTGCCAACCAGGGCGACAGTACTGTCCAAAGCACAGACAAATTACACAGAAAGGTCTTCAACTCAATATATACTTTCGAGAGGCTATTGAAGCGATGTTAAACCCAAGCCAATGATGGCAAAAGTCTAACTGTATCTCATGTTGCACAGTCTGATCGATATTACTGGTATCCATTACACAAACAATATTATTATTATTTTCATATTAATCTATTTTTATATTATCATTACATAAATTCACTCATAATGGGTGTTCATTTCAAAGTGTGTCATGACGTCACTGTTGTGAATCAACGATTTGAAGCGAGTTTCAGCTTTTATGTCAGAGAAGTTGTCTATTAATCAAGGCGTTCAATCTGAACTTGAGAACGTGTACAGTATAACTTGAAAGTCGTAGCAACAAATGGCGATCTGTACTGTCTGTGTGCTACCATAACCTCTTTCGAACTGTGTTTTGCGCGGCCAAGTCGTACGCAGGGTATTTGCTATCATTGGTTGCGTACGGCAACATTCCACAACACAAATCAAATGCTCCGTGTCCATGTTGACCGTCGAAGTTAATGTCAACAAATACGTAAGAAATCGACTTAACCCTCTCCCCATATCCCGAAAGTAAGAAAAAAACCCACCTCAGTACATGTTTCCTAACAGTTCACATTCCTGCCACTACCGGCGTTACTGTACATAGGCTATCAGTAAGTACTCTTCGGAATGAACGCCGTACTTGCTATACAACTTCTCTAACACATAGGTAATACACTTCTGCAGAAGTGTAGGAAGATTGAATTCTCTAAGCTCATCGACTAGCCATATGACGGCATACAGCGAGCCATGACACACTTTGAACTGAACACTCATAGTTTTCTGACAGGTCTTTTACTGCAAACCTAGCATTCGCCAATCTTCCCTCTTTTCCGCCTTCCTTTTAGTCTCCACATACGATCCACACATCTTAATGTTGCTTAATTGTAGGTGTATACAGTTACACCAAAAATTACAAGCTCACCAAAACGGTATTACTATATTGATTGGTACTACTAAAGTATCGATATCAAAGTCAAATTATATATATATATATAGCGATTATTATTATTATTATTATTATTATTATTATTATTATTATTACGTAACAATAAAAAATTAGCAATCATGAAACTGGCTGGGTCACTGGCTAACAAACTGCCTACTGAAGGATGGACTGGTGGGAATAGTGAACGGACGAAAAGTTTGGAGCAGAAGAAGATAAGGAATTCCCGGAAAATACGGGAGAGTTGGTCACCACTTGGAGAGGTTAAATGATTAATTGAATAAAAGTACTGTACATAGTACCATTTAAAAAAATGGAGTCATTACTCGTATCTCCTTTATGGATAAGGTTACAAGAAAGATACATAAATAGTATTAATTCCCACTGTACTTAAAACAAATTTGTTCAAAGCAATTTTTCATTTGGTGCCTAAGAAAAAAAAAATCGGTGAGCAAGACAAAATGCGATATTCTGTATTATCAGAAAAGTGAATTTGTTATTAAACGCTTTCACACAACGTTTGATTTCTTATCAAATTTGTTTTCAATTAGGCTTAAAATGCTCTAGTTATTCACAAAAACACATGTTAACCATTGCACACAATATTAAAGAAATTTTCAAGTCCATTTATTACCTGCGTATTTATTTCTGATTGCACTATCTCCTCGCCATGTTGTTGCGGCTGCTGCTCCTGTTGCTGCTTTTGTTTCAGTCTGGCTTTCTTGATATTATTTTGCACTAGTCGTAACTGCTTTTCTTTCAGTTCTTTTAGCCTCTGTCTTTTAGCTTGCTCCTCTTCTTGTTTCCTCATTCTTTCTAGAATGCGCGCTTGTGTACGTTTCTTAATTTGCTGCTTAACGTATTCTTTTTTCTTTCTTTCTTCTGAGTTTGGCGAAGACATTTTGGATTCTTGGGTCACAGTTTCAGTAAAGTCTGAAATTAAAGTGCATTAATAGACTGGGTCATATTAAGTTGGAATTTAAATATTTCAAATTAATATGCTGCAGAAATGCAGTACTCTATGGAATTCTTGCATATTATTTACTGCAAACTTATGTTTTTTTAATACAGTTATTGTCATCAACTGCCCCTGGTAGTGTTAGCCCTCACAATTTACAGATTTATGAAGCAATATCCAATAATGTTTTGAGCACTATATTGACATGATATTTCACCTATAATTCAAGTAAATATGAAAGACACCAATATTCAGACGCCAGAATCATTTTAATTCACTATTGGTACCATAAAAATAATCAGTAAATAAATTAACTACAGTCAGTGGGGTATGGGAAAGTGCCTGAAGTTTAATACATGTATTCAGAACAGCGTTGGCACACCATCTAAATCAACCTTACGTAGCGAAGTGTAGTCATTTGGTACCTACTTAAACAAAACAGCCGGAAACTGCACTGGTTTCCATGACGATCTGAAAGAATGTAGTGTCGATTTTTTTAAATTATGTTTTATTTAGCGACGATCGCAACTGTCGAGGTTATATCAGCGTCGCCGGTGATGCCGAAATTTTGTCCCGCAGGAGTTCTTTTACATGCCAGTAAATCTACTGACATGAGCTTGTCGCATTTACTTATTTACTTACTGGCTTTTAAGGAACCCGGAGGTTCATTGCCGCCCTCACATAAGCCCGCCATTGGTTCCTATCCTGAGCAAGATTAATCCATTCACTATCATCATATCCCACCTCCCTCAAATCTATTTTAATATTATCTTCTCACCTACGTCTCGGTCTCTCTAAAGGTCTTTTTCCCTCCGGCCTCCCCAACCAACTCTCTACACGCATTTCTGGATTCGCCCATACGTGCTACATGCCCTGCCCATCTCAAACGTCTGGATTTAATGTTCCTAATTATGTCAGGTGAAGAATACAATGCGTGCAGTTCTGTGTTGTGTAACTTTCTCCATTCTCTTGTAACTTCATCCCTCTTAGCCCCAAACATTTTCCTAAGCACCTTATTCTCAAACACCCTTAACCTATGTTCCTCTCTCAAAGTGAGAGTCCAAGTTTCACAACCATGCAGAACAACCGGTAAGCACACTTAAATGCCATCGATCTGGGCCGGGATCGAATCCGCAACCTCGGGCACAGGAGGCCAGCACTCTATCGACTGCACCACCCAGACCGACTGTGTAGATATTGGTTGTAAGAATAAACTGCTGAACTTCTCATTTACTGCTGTTGACCTTGAAGCTGTGTATAGCGCAGGCCTGGGCATCGGGAGCGGAACTAGACTCTAAACAGGGACGCTTAATATTCATCCGTCACTCAATCAACGCTGCGCGGTGTTCGGCGGGGACGAAAGGGGATGAAGAGAAATCATGGGCTCCCCGTGAGAGAGTAGAATCCGCTCTTGCTGCCCAGCCCTGGTATAGCGAGAGAAGTTGGGGCGGAAAACACGAGCTAGGGATTTGTCAGGCACTTTCTTTTGCCCCGCACGAACTGTGAAACATAATAATAATAATAATAATAATAATAATAATAATAATAATAATAATAATAATAATAATAATAATAATAATAAATCCAATAATATTTTTAATCAGGAATATTTTTCGAATACAATCTTTCCAGCAACGCCTACCACCAAAGATACGCTGTTTGTGGTATATAAGAGAACAATCAAAAGACTATGGACAGTCAATTCGGAGTATAAGACCTGAATGCTGTCCTGGCACGTTCCGAACAAAAAAATACTTTTGTTAATGGGTTGTTGGTTTCCGGGCTTCTGCCGCGTCGTCTCGGTTGCTGGAGCTGACGTTTCGACCCTCTTGCTGTGGTCGTTTCTGAGGACGACACCAACAACCCATGGACACAGGCCGTAGAAGCCTACGCAAAATTTAGCTTTGTTAATGCCTTGAACCTACCAGTTTGTGGCTCTCTATTTGACTGGATCTCGGGAGTCTCCTCCTCCATTTTTACTTGTGAACTTCCGGCTAAAACAAAGAATAGAAAAATCATACTTGAGTAAGTTACTTGCAGATGATGTTGCTAAAACATGATAACAAACAAGCTGTGATAAAATTCGAGTACTTTATACAGAATCAGTGGTAGAATTGATTAGTCAACAATCCGAAGACGGTTGGAACCTCGCCAATGTGGCATCACTCATGAGCCAAGAGATAACGGGGTAGGATGGCCAGTTCCTTTCTACTCCATTTCTTTTAATCACTGACTAATAGCATATATTTGAGATATAAGTATGCAACAATAATAATTGTTCTTCCTCTGACACATATCGTCAAATGAGATGCACTGCCTGATAGACTAATTTATCAGTCAGAACCTCAATCAGGGGATAGTGGAGTATAAAGAGTTATTATACCGCTACGACGTGACAATTTTTCTATTAGTGGACACAACAACTACTTAGAAAACGTCAATCACACACTATTGCTGGTTGTAACTGTGCCTGCCTTCACAACCAAGCCAGCCGATAGGAATATTGCATGACGGTATAGGGAATCTTTGTTCAATGTGCCGTACGTCAGCATTTTGTATAACCAGTGCAAGTTTATAAACAATTTACAGAAAGACCAGTAATTGTCAATAGTTTATGCAATAAATGATACTACATAAACAGTTCACGGAATCAGTGACAATGTAGTGACATTTCTAAACTCAGCAATGGCCTCTAAGAGGCCGCACAGTTTGGAGACCATCTACCCACCAGGTAAACATGAGACACATCATTCGGTAATGAAACGCATCTGCATTGTAGTTTACTTTTCAGAAAAACAGACATGCTATTGTCAAGTCAAGTTGAGATAAACAATGTTTTGTGTCAGTTTAGAGTAAAAACGAGCATTCCTGAAGAAGAAAAAAAATAAACACAAAGTTACTAGACATAGGCTACACAAACTGTTAGAATGACGCTACGTTAGCCACATCTGTATTAGCATTATGAAAATTTTCCTCCAACACAGGAAAGCGGAATAAGAAGAGGGGTACGATAAGGATGCCCTTTATCACCTACTCTGTTCAAGATCTACTTGAAGGATTTAATGAAGAACTGTTTTCACAACATGAGAAGGGTGATAGTAGGAGGAAGAAGAATACTTTCTTACTTACTTACTGGCTTTTAAGGAACCGGAGGTTCATTGCCGCCCTCACATAAGCCCGCCATTGGTCCCTATCCTGAGCTAGATTAGGCTAATCCATTCTCTATCATCATATCCCACCTCCCTCAAATCCATTTTAATATTATCCTCCCATCTACGTCTCGGCCTCCCCAAAGGTCTTTTTCCCTCCGGTCTCCCAACTAACATTCTATATGCATTTCTGGATTCGCCCATACGTGCTACATGCCCTGCCCATCTCAAACGTCTGGATTTAATGTTCCTAATTATGTCAGGTGAAGAATACAATGCGTGCAGTTCTGCGTTGCATAACTTTCTCCATTCTACTGTAACTTCATCCCGCTTAGCCCCAAATATTTTCCTAAGCACCTTATTCTCAAACACCCTTAACCTATGTTCCTCTCTCAGAGTGAGAGTCCAAATTTCACAACCATAAAGAACAACCGGTAATATAACTGTTTTATAAATTCTAACTTTCAGACTTTTTGACAGCAGAGTGGATGATAAAAGCTTCTCAACCGAATAATAACAGGCATTTCCCATATTTATTCTGTGTTTAATTTCCTCCCGAGTATCATTTATATTTGTTACTGTTGCTCCAAGATATTTGAACTTCTCCACCTCTTCAAAAGATAAATTTCCAATTTTTATATTTCCATTTCGTACAATATTCTGGTCCCGAGACATAATCATATACTTTGTCTTTTCGGGATTTACTTCCAAACCTATCTCTTTACTTGCTTCCAATAAAATTCTCATGTTTTCCCTAATCGTTTGTGGATTTTCTCCTAACACATTCACGTCATCCGCATAGACAAGCAGCTGATGTAACCCGTTCAATTCCAAACCTTCTCTGTTATCCTGGACTTTCCTAATGGCATACTCTAGAGCAAAGTTAAAAAGTAAAGGTGATAGTGCATCTCCTTGCTTTAGCCCACAGTGAATTGGAAATGCATCTGACAGAAACTGACCTATACGAACTCTGCTGTACGTTTCACTGAGACACATTTTAATTAATCGAACTAGTTTCTTGGGAATACCAAATTTAATAAGAATATCATATAAAACTTCTCTCTTAACCGAGTCATATGCCTTTTGGAGGAAGAAGAATAAAGCGCATAAAATTTGCTGATGATATGGCGTTATTAGCAGAAGAGAAGATGATACTAATGGATATTCTACTGGAGTTAAATGACAGCTGTGACCAGTATCGGGATGAAGATAAAATGCAAACAAGACGAAGAACTGATAATCGGAATAAAAATAAAGAAGGTAAAAATTCGAAGTGAGGCAATAAAACAAGTGGACAGCTTCAAATACGCGGGTTTCACTACATGTAGTAACATGAACTGAAGTGAAAAGGAGGATAGCAATGGCAAAGGAAACTTTTAATAGAAAAATGAGCATCTTCTGCGAACCTCTCGTAAAAGAACTAAGGAAGAGACTAGTGTAGTGCTTGTGTCGAGTGTGGCATTGTAGGGCAGAAACATGAACATTAAGAGGAAGGGAAGAACCTCTATTTTTATACAAGTTGTAAACAATAGCGAAATCACCTGTAAATCAAGATCCACTTACGGGAAAACTGCTCTCTCAAAGACAAACACTATAAATAGGCGGAAAGTAATGTTTCCAGATGGTGGTCAAGTTATTAACTGGCAAGCGAAAGTGATTACTGTCAATGACAGTGAATATCAACGTATCTTAATATGAAAAAGTTAAAAGGTTTAAGTATGTCCCAAGTACGTCCATGAAACACTAAATATCTTTTGCCTTTAAACTAAATGAAATATATTTTAAAAAATCACTATTTTATAGTGTTTATAGCGAAAATTAAAACTTTCGCAAGAAAACGTAAAATTCGCGAAAATTCACGAGAAAATATTGTCACAAAATAACTACATTTAACACTAAACGTGTACACACTTACAACCACAGCCAAAAACCATTCTTCGCGTTTATCGCTAGTACCAAAACACGGCTCTGGATATAGGAAACTTTCAGTCTGTGAATTTCTTAAGGAGATATGGAATTATGAACGATCTTATAAAGAACAATGTAACAATGTCATAGTACTACTTATAAAAAATAATTGAATTACTTACTTTCGAAGTCTTGATAAAATAATTTGGTGTCTTGGGCAAAAATGACCGATTCCATAACCGAATTTTTCCGATCGAAAACTATTTTATACTATCTGTTCGAACAGACTGGAAGCAAAATCGAGCATTAGTGTTGATATGACATTCTTTACTTTATATAACACTAGAAAGGGATTTTATATAAGATATATCTACATACCTCTTGGCTTTATTCCGAGTTTCATTTTAGTCTTCTTTGATGCAGTAAAATCATCTCCATGGCAGACACCGGGATAAGAATCAGTCACTAACTGTGCGCACTTGACGACTATTTTTCTCTTAAGTGGCTGTAGAGTTGTGTGATGTTGGAAAGATTTCAAGACTGTTACTTTCCGCACAAGGTTTTGTGTTCTCTCAACTAGCACTGCTTCCGTGCTCCTTGACAACGTTTTGGGAACAGGACAGCCTACCAACGTGTGTGGTTTGGAAGTCCCATCATCTCCTGCAAAGACAAAAAGACGTTTACAGTCACAGTACAAAAACTTGTACCTCTTATTGTTGTTGCCATTCTGAAAGCTAGAGTTCTAGTAGACTCTAAAAGCCATGCATGGCGCGACAGCCCATGAAGGCCCGGCCAGCGGTCTTACGTCCACATGTCTCGGCAGAGGTCATCCAACCAGTATGAAGATAACGAGTGGTTAGCACGATGATCCCTCTCAGTCGTTATAGCCGGTTTTCGAAACCGGATTTCGTTACCTATTGTAGATCGCGGAATTCATCACGATATTGGGTAGGCACGGTGCCATACATTGACTGAAATCGTATGAGAAAATTCCTTCTCCACTAGTACTCAAATCAGCGTAACGCGACTCCAGGCATGATGCCGCCGCATCTGTGGCTTAGGTGCTAGCGAGCTGGTCTTCCACCCAGGTGGTCCGAGTTCGATCTCCATTCAGTCGTAATGAAATTTGTGGTGGACAAATCAGATGTTGCAGAGGGCTTTTCTCGGGGTACTCTCATTTCCCTTTATCATTCTACCAACACTCTCCACCTCCCTCTCGTTTCATCTATCATCTGCAACTGTAAAAATAGGCTGGGTGAAGTCTTCGGGGTAGTACGGATTTCCGATGATGATATAGGAAGGGCTTGGGGCTCCAGGCACTGGGGCTTATGAGGCTACTCGTCCGCGACGTATTTCAGTGTGTTAATTAAGTTACTATGGTTCAGTTCAGGTATTCTATTCACCAAAGAGTATTCATGTATGATTCAGACGTGCGTACAGAATCGGTTCGTGCTGCAACGAGATTATTTCAAGATAGATTCCCTGGTGTCTATATTCCAAACAGAAGTTCGATTCAAAGATGTATTTATATTTCGTGAAACGGAAAGTGTTCTTGATAAAAAGCGTAGACAGCCACGTACAGTACTCACAGAAGAAACTGTAGATAACATTGGACATAATCTGGAAAATTTCCCTAGCAAATCACTTCAACGTTATGGCTAATTTCCTAAGCAGATGCCAGAAATGTATGGAAAATGAAGAAGGGGGCAGTTCCAAAATCTCCTTGCTTGATATGGATGAATAAATTAATTTTACTTTACTTTTTAAGTGTTTATTTTTAAGTGTGTATTAGTAATAATTTAAGCAATAAACTGTAGGTACATATTTCAAGTGTTTATTAGTGTTTATTTTTTTAATGTTTAGTAGTAATAACTTATGCGACAAACTGTAGGTAGATTTTTTGAAGTGTTTATTTTTTAAGTATTTATTAACTTATGCGACAAACTGTAGGTAGATTTACTGCGGACTTCCTGGCACCCGTTCACCGCGGTTGTCAACTTGACTCGCCCAAGACCTGGAAGCAGTGGAAGCGGGCGCGTGGAGGGTTGTTCATCCAGTAGTTCTTTGTTTTCTTTGACATGGAATAATCTTTATTGTAAATTACAGTAATATGAGCTCAGTAGTCGGTTACAGTAGGTGCAGGGAGGGTGCGGTTTGAAGGGGGAGGAGGTACCAGGGACCGTCCCCTCCGGAGAATCTGGTGTCCCCTGCTGAAAAAGTATTATTTTGTCTCTGCTAGGAACATTCTCTTCAGGGCCTAAAGTATAGTTTCCATGTTTTATATATTATTAATACAACACATAACAATGATTCTCCTTTCTTGTTTTAATACAGGGCAATTACAAAGATTGGTACAAAAAGAAAATATTCCTGTAACTGCAGTAATGAACTTATTTCACAAATACAAATATAACATGAAAAGTTATCTCTCCAAGTCTCCATGGACATTCACAGATATTCGATGTGGGTGCCATTTGTGACATGGCAGATGTCTAGCTACACGATACATTTCTTGTCACACCCGTGCCAGCATAGCTTCATCAAATGAGTCAACGACATCGCCTTTTCTGTGGAAATAGAGTTACGAACACCTTGTCCTTCACGTACCTCCAAAAGAAAAAAAAACACGAAACGTTAGGTCGGGTGAGCTGGGAGGACACAACATCAATGGCACATCATCCAACCCTGCATGGCCAATTCAGCATTTTGGAAGATGCTGGTTGAGGTTATTTCGTACGAGGTTATGCCAATGTGGCAGGGACCAGTCTTGCTGGAGCAAAAACCATTCGGAGACAGCATGTCGAGGTAGATTATCCTTGTAACTGTTGTTCTGGTCACGTTAAGTTCTCTACTTGAACGACACGCTGATTTCCTGGAGCTTCGTACGTAGGTCGCACGAATGTTTTCCACCACTTCGTTGTTTGACGAATGGCCGTCCTGTGCTTTTCCTCTTGCATAAGCAGCCCGTCTCCTCAGACTGTTTCACCACCTTATGATAATGTGATGATGAGGTGCTTCTTTAGCAAACCTCGTCCGGAAATGACATTGAACAACGATTACCGATGACGTTTCATGCGTATTCTAAGACATAGTAAGCTTTTTCTACCGCTGATGTCACCATTTTTTATTAACAACGCTTCGAGTGAGCAACGGCGAGCTTTCAATATTTTCACTGTTGCCAACCGTAACTTGAAGAGTTAACATTTCATATTATATTGTATTTGTGAAATAAATTCATTACAGTAGCCACAGGAATATTTTTTCTACCAATCATTTGGAATTACCCTGTATAAGTTAAGAGTAACAACACGAATCGGCCAACATTGCTAATTATTATTATTGACAGTATTTTCATCGACAATTAAAATTTTAATGTCCCCCCCCCCACGGAGAAAATATTCACTTCTCACCCAGGGTGCAGGTATAATAACTGGTACAAGTCTTGAAGCCTTAAACCACGCGGCTACGACACGGAACTTACTCACCACAACTTTACAACAATACATAATTAATATAAACGACCATCTGATCTGTTGCACTTTCGATTCGTTCCGATCATATGTGTTGCCCTTGGGTATAATTAAGTTTAACTACCACACTTGCACTAGTAAATTTAATCTTACATGGTTGGTAATATGTAAGCGAAAGTGAAAACAACAGGCGACAGTCTAAATGTAAAAATTACTTCTATAAAGAAAACAAAAGCAGTTGCGTTAGACAATTGACTTCATTAGCTAGCGAATACGTGACTGTGATTTTTGTGAAATGAAAACAAGACTATTCCTGAAACTGGAAGCAATTCGAGGCGAATGATAATAATTTCATGCAATACCCGTAATAATACATGAAATACAGCATTATTCTAATGCGCAAATGACCGGCTACTCTAAAAGCTTCGCTACGGCTTGCCAACTTGGACAAATGAAAGTAGTGACATTTAATTCTGAAGTTATGGCGAAGGCAAGACTTACTGAATACCCTATGGCCTATATGCGGAACAATTGACGGCTGCTGTGTGGTAACAAATGGAAACACACGTTCGATAACATCAAAAGTGGACAGATAATAGCGCGTGGTGGGGTCTCCAATCAGGGGTGCCAAACATTTTATTGAATGAAAGGAATTACAGAACGCCAAGGTTTGCTTAGCGAAGTATGAAAGAATGGACATTAAATGATTTGCTAACCTTTGGTTAAGCAACAAAACAATAAATGCGAGATAGATCTAGTTATCAACAAGACAATTCAAATCCTTTATGTGCCTATATTAATAAATGGACTGAGTATCCATAGTTCTTTCTTGCTATCTCATCAGCCATAATTAACTTTTATTGTACACATTGTGTCTATAAGCGCTCTTTTCCATTACACTTTATTTCGAATTAGTGTGTGTCAGATATAATATGTACTACTGTTCTCTGATTGAGGTTCTGGCTGATATGTACATCTATTATCAGGCAGGGCATCTCACTTGGCGATATGTACCAGAGGAAGAGCAATTGTTCACCCATCATCACCAAGATCACCATCAATATCAGCATCATCATCTTCACCATGGCCATCACTATCATGTTTACCATCACTATCACCAACATCGTCTTCACCGTCGTTTTCACTAACATCATCACATTCACCATCACAAACATCATCTTCACCTTCACCGTCACCATAATCACCATAACCTTAACCATCACTATCACCAACATCACCTTCACCTTCACCATCAATATACCATCACTATCACCAACATCACCTTCACCGTCACTATAATCACCATCACTATCACCAAATCACCTTCACCGTCACCATAATCACCATCACCTTAACCATCACTATCACCAACATCACCTTCACCGTCACAATAATCACCATAACCTTAACCATCACTATCACCAACATCACCTTCACCTTCACCATCAACATACCATCACTATCACCAACATCACCTTCACCGTCACCATAATCACCATCACCTTAACCATCACTATCACCAAATCACCTTCACCGTCACCATAATCACCATCACCTTAACCATCACTATCACCAACATCACCTTCACCGTCACCATAATCACCATAACCTTAACCATCACTATCACCAACATCACCTTCACCGTCACCATAATCACCATAACTTTAACCATCACTATCACCAACATCACCTTCACCGTAACCATAACCATCACCTTCATCACCAACGTCATCACCACCAGCGCAATAATTATCGTCTTCCTATCTTTCCTCTCCCCGAAGAACAAGCACATAACCGCCAGCACCACCAAAATTACACCTTCCTTCTAGTTCTTGTATCAATTTCGTATCGCTGGGCCGTACCACATCACCGCCAATTCGTCCTCGGCCGCTAAGATTTTAGGGGGCTCTCGAGAGGTAAGCAAAGCTGTGGGTACTGTTACGTTGACTTACGGCATATAAAAGAACTCTGTCCTGATAAAGATCATCAGGTAAAATTTCGATGCGGAATACGCTCTGCATTTGAAAGCAAGAGCATCACATAGGGCTATTGTATTTTACATAATCGTGATGAGCGTCATTATTTTATGCTCGACCATGCCGAAATGTAGTAATTATACACCTGGTAGTAGGCCTTTAATGCACCTCATTAAAGTACACCTATTTATTATAATTAAGTTGTCCAGCCAAAGAGAAATCACCATTGTACCATTATAAAACCGCAAGTAACGATTATTCTCGGATATGCAATCGAAAGACAATTAGCGAAACGTCACGGAGGCTGGAAATCCAATACTGTTGCGGAAGGTTATGTTCTGTTACTATAATAATTAGCATTAATTGTAAATAATATTCAAATAAATTCAATTTGTCATCTCGTTTTTCAATTCTAAATCAATTTCCAGGTTATATCAAGACTAATGTTCATGTTATTCTCTAGATTATATCTATCTAGGCACGTTGCATAATGTACTATTAATTATTATATTTAAATTGTACATAAGTAGTACGATTATTTGATGTTTTGTTCCCGTGGAGATTTTTCATCAACACTGATACCTCTACAATTAACAATATTAGCTAGAAATGTCAGCAGACGCATAGTTTCACACTGTAAAGCGGAACAGCCCAAGTGCAAGGGGACAGACACATATCAGTCTAAATGGAAAAGACATATCAAATGGCTATCGGCTGTAATCGAACTGTAAGTACGCTGGACTAGTAGCCACAAAGGCACAGCGCAGAAACTAGATGAAATGATACCACTTAAAAGTAATTCAAACAAAGTCTTCGTGAGTTGGCTATTAAAATGTCACTTAGCTTCGAAAGCATGGCGTAGGCAAAGATTAAAATAAACCAGTAAAACTTGTATGCACCGCAGATATAGAGTCTCTCTCTGTACCCATAGTTTATTGTTTCAGGTAACTTGATCTTTGCACAGATCTGGCAACTGTCCTCAGAATACCAATGCTGGAGATTTCGAAATGAGTTACCATAAACTGCCGCACTGTCGCGTCCTACTGGATATCAGTTTATTTCTGTATCTTTATTGACCTGTGGAATATTTTCACGAACTTCTTTATGGTCTCAACGTGGATAGCAGAAGACAAAACATCGTAAAATAGATAATGGAAGATTCCTTGGTACAGGTAGGCTACAAGGCCACGACCTCAACTTCATTTTTGTTGGACACTGGAATTCTGGAGATGAAAGAATGTTTAGATGGCAAAATACAGCGAGAACTAAAATCAAACAGCAACGTTACCTAAAATGCAACTCTACTGTAATTGCTTTTTATTCTGAATTTAATGTAGGCCTATTTAATATTGAAGAAATTTATAAGTATACGCTGTTAAAATTTTATCATAAAAATCGTAATAAGTTTATATTACAGACATAATTATGACACAAGACGAAATATTAATTCAACATTAGTAGAACCTAAATATCTCACATCTGCTGGTCTAAAGCATAGCATTAATTTTGGCTTTCGGTTGTACAATGCTTTAGCTAAATTACACCCAGAACTTCTAACATGTAACCCACTAACATATAACAAGAAAATTAGAAACGTGTTAATATCTTCAATTTGATTAAATAAATTTATAGCCTATGTGTATGAATTAATCAATCTATATTATATTTGTATTCTATAATTTTGAAATATATATATATATATATATATATATATATATATATATATATATATATATATATATATATAAATGGCGGCCGGGTAGCTCAGTTGGTAGAGCAGCTGGCTACGGACTGGAAGGTCCGGGGTTCGATCCCAGGTGGTGACAGGATTTTTTCTCGTTGCCAAACTTTCAGAACGGCCCCAAGGTTCACTCAGCCTTCTATAAAATTGAGTACCGGGTCTTTCCCGGGGGTAAAAGGCGGTCAGAGCGTGGTGCCGACCACACCACCTCATTCTAGTGCCGAGGTCACGGAAAGCATGGGGCTCTACCTCCATGCCCCCCAAGTGCCTTCATGGCATGTTACGGGGATACCTTTACCTTTTACCTTTTTTATATATATATAAATTGTCCTACTTTTCACGTGCGATATTATTCTTCTCTAGTATTAATATTATATTATACAATTCCATTGCCGCTGAAATTTAAATTTTAGTTCCTATTTCATTTTATTTATTTATTTTTTTATTTTCTATATTTCTCTTATATTAATATTGTATTATATAATTTCTGTAACTGTAATATTAATTTTATTTCCTATTTTATTTTATTTTATATTCTCTTATAGGCCTATTAATATTATATCTGAACTGCGACCGAACACGAGCGCTGCTCATTCGGTCTCAAATTTTGTTAATACTACTGTATCTCCTTTTTTATATTGATTGTATTATTTTATTTCTATTTCTCTTGTTTGTAATTATATTCTTTATTCTGTATATTTAAATTTAAAATAAATAAATAAATAAATAAATACACAGGTATGACATTCTGTTAAATTTACTTCAGATAAAATAAAAGGTATGATTATTCAACATACTAGTAATTATGAATGCATGTATGTATGTATGTATGGATAGATGACTGGACAAATGAATGTGTATATATGTGCATGTATGGATGTAGTATTTATTCATTTAACCTGTTAGAGATAAGGCCATCAGACTTGTCTTCCCCTTTACCAGGAGCATGTACAGTAGTCTATACATGTATTATGTAAGTGCTTACGTATGTACGCCTAGATATTTAAAACAACTGTAACAGGAATTTTACTCCTTCTGGGCACCTTGCCTTAATCAACAATGTACAGTATAGGCTATATCAAGAAGAGCGGGCGATAGACTACGCCAGTGATGTCAAAGCAAGCGCATTTTCCTGACCTCGGCGTCATGCGCGGGCATCAAGCGCTAGGTATGGAAGGAGGGAAGATTGTGTATATAAATAAGTAGCCTGTTGGATTAAGAAAACAGGGGTGTACAAACTTCAAACGAACCGTGAAATTTTATGTCGTTATTTTATATGGCTATTTACTATTTGATATTATCTATATTGTCCGTAAAACAAAGTACTAACACCAGTTTCTTAATATTGCAGTTAATAACACAATAAAGAGTTAAGAAGGAATATTCACATAAATTCCATAGTAAAACTATACTATATTAAGTGAATGAAACATCATTGATAAAGAAAGTGATATCCCAAGAAAAATATTAAGCACGACATGGTAAGTTGGAATTGATAATGATGGTATCTTTAGCCTTATAAAGGTAATAATTAAACTAATTAAAACAATATTATAGTACAAAGCAAAGTTACCTATGTATGTGTTTCAACTGTAACTAATATTATATAAACCCTTATCGCATTATGCTTTTAAAGTGATATTGATGCGCAACTTCCTATCATCAGAATATTACATTATTTTCTCGAAATCTGCTGAAGCTATAGAGGTGACGTTTTTACAGCACATGGGCACATATCTTTGTTTATTATGTAACAGTAGTTCCTTTATTAATTCATTTTCTTACAAACATTTTCCATGCGAATATTTTCAAAATTTTCAATGCGTATCTTCAGTAATACATATTTACGATATATTAGATTTACGAAAACATTGTTTCAGTACCTGTAAGGCTTTTAAATACACATACTTATCTGAAAATTTCACCTTTCTGTAAACATTTGAGAAAATACTGCTTTTGAATAACAACGAAACTCGTGAAAAATGAGCATTAAAATTGGAACTTAAATTCTTTAATGCATTTATACTTCTCTGACAAATCTAAAAATTAACATGGATACAGTTTTAATAAGTTCTCTTCTCTTTATTCATTGAATCAGTGCTGGCCATCCCTGTATATAGTTCGACTAAGCGGTATATACTACCTCTCTTTCCATTCCGCTGTAAAGCGCTCAGGCTCTCCTGAGCTCTGAAGCGCGCGCTTGCCCGTATGGGCATCAGTTGACATGCCTGGACTACGCAATTGTCTTAAACCTTGGTTTATTCAAATACTGTAAGTTTGCTTATGAGATTATTTTTCTTGATACTTATTTCTGTGCCTCTGTATAAAACTGAAGACATTATCCTAGCCTCTTTTAACCATTATTTTTCATAATTTTTCTCTTTGGACCGACATATGGGGTACCAGGACGGAAACGGCGATGTTGCGTTTGCAGTAGAGATGAACAACGCTCGAGAAAACGAGACTAACAGCACCCGCAAAGCCGAAAATCCGCACGACAATGTTGTATTACGTCGCGTCCTTGACGTAAAGACTGGTTGTGAGTATTTCGAGACTCGATATTGATCATCTCCCGAAGTCCCAAAGTCAGCAGTTGTTTATACCTGACTGAACTTTTATCTACTTTGGCAACTGTTATATATGTATAAACAATCAAGTAGCCTATTTGAAACATATCTACCTTTCAGTGTATAGCCTAATAATCCGTTCCTCAGTCCTTATTTAATTACTAGACCCTTATTAAACGGCTAGGAATTTTCCTTTCATGTGTTTAAGATCAAGTGTGCAATCTCAAGTAAAAAGATATTGCCATGTTTTATGTTTCTTAGAAATGCAAATTTATTTGAGAATTGTTTTGTTTTTTTGTTTATATAACCATAGGTAATATATAATAGAACCAGAACATTTTGATAACTAAGATACTGTTCTATTTTGTTTTTTTGTCTCATTTAAACATTTATGTTACTAGGCCCTTATTAAACGGCTAGGAATTTTCTTTTCATGTGTTTAAGATCAAGTGTGCAATCCCAAGTAAAAAGATATTGCCATGTTTTATGTTTCTTAGAAATGCAAATTTATTTGAGAATTGTTTTGTTTTTTGTTTATATAACCATAGGTAATATATAATAGAACCAGAATATTTTGATAACTAAGATACTGTTCTGTTTTGTCTTTTTGTCTCATTTAAACATTTATGTTATTTATTTCAATGATGTATAGTATGTTATTCAGAGTTACGAAATCTTTCCACGCCGACCAAATGCTATTTCGAGAATGACGAGCGAGACTCGAAGCGCAGCGAGAATGACGAGCCGAGACTCGAAAGACAAATGCAACGAACACAGCGAGCGAGAGCGGCAGTTAGTTTTATTTATCTCTAGTTTGCAAGGTAATCCATTCCGACACTATAACTTCGTGACTAATAACATCATTGAAATAAATGTGGTCTCGTTCGAGGGGTATACGACTACGATGTGAGCATGGTCTTGGGCTCGAGACGCATGCGCGAAGCGCGAGTTGGGGTCCCGCGACGACTGGCGGCCATTTTGGGAGTGGGTGAAAATTTCCGAGCAGTATAACTCGCGACTCGGATGTGCTATAGCGCTGATTTTAGTGCGAAATGAAAGCTCACGTCTAAATTTGTCGAGTTAAGTCAGACGAATTCAGTAAAACCCATAGCCGTGCTCCCGACACAGTCACGCTCCAATTGTTTTTCTACGCAAACAAAGCGTTGAACAAAACCTTGCGTCCGGACCGGGCTTCAGTCCTTTACCTTGTACTTGTTCTGTGACGTTTCGCTGTGGTCCTGCATCGTGCTAACCACACGGTCAGGGAGGCCCGCCATGTGAGACAGTCTAGTGTTGATTCAAAGAAAAGAACAAAACATCTAGATGATGTCGTAGAGCCTCAAGAAAAGGAAGTACTATCGTTCACAATATGATAAAGAAACAGAATTGCCAGACGCGTGAAAGCAGACCTATGTATCAGCTTCGTGATATTCATTTTCGGTATCATGGATGCTAGAGAGTTTTATTTTCGTCAAAAACTCGAAATGATTTCTTGAGCATCGCAATATTTTCCCTATTTTCTATAGGCCTACCTACTTCATATGAGAAAGGAGAACATGTAATTCTGCATCTCTCTCACTAAACCAATCTTCTCCATAATATCCTACTTCTGCGTGTCAGTGATGCAGTCCCGCCTCGTGTGTGGTAATGGAAGTTATAGAGATGGAAGAATGAGAGGGAAAACCCATACCGGTAACAAACTACGCGAGATGTTGTTACAACAGAAAGCTCAATTAGATTTTTAATGTCTGTGACCATACATCCTTCAGTTGCTTCATAAAATACTTCTCTACCTCTACCTATTTAAGGAAACTAACAGCTACCAAAATGAGAGGTTGAATCCAACCTTGTGTGTCGTCCTCGAGATGTGCCTCATTATTTTCAAATTTTATGTGTGCACGCACAAAGTTGTTAAAACCGTTTGTTTGAAATTAAAGTGAACTGCTTATTTGTGAAGTCCAGATCATTTAGAGGTCAGAAGTAAGCCAAAATGTAATACCGCAGGAGATCCGGCGCCGAAGAACATATCAGTACAAGATTATTCAGATTCTTTCTACATAAATGCAACGATAAGTTTCATCAAGATTGTCCGTATTGCATTCCATGGCTAATAGTAGAGCACAACATCCACTGACATGGCTGACGATCTGTACAACTTGTTTAATTGATTTTAATTCCTACTGGTCATACAAGATGGCCTTGCTCCATGCTGGATACATCACTACATGCATCAGTGTATAATCGCTTTGGAAGCAGAACAAGCATGTCTACTCTTCTTCTTTTTCTGTTTCCCTCCCCACATTCCTACAGGAGTTTCGTGTACAACCAAATTTGGATTTCATGCCACACGGACAGCAATTTTATTCCTGTGACAAAACGTTCTTAGAGACGTACAATGAGGTATTGATAAATTCTTAGCCTAACTTGGAAAAAGAAATTACATCTCAAAATAAATGATCATTTATTCAACATAATCATCTTCTAACTGGAATGAAACCCATTTCATGGAGGGGACAATAACACTACTTGAGCTGCAGTATGTAAGGGATGGTCTCATCTCGATCTGCAACGTTGTAAGTCAGAAGTCGTGAGAGTAAGAAGAAAAGTAATATTTTTTTTACTTGGTTATTTAACGACGCTGTATCAACTACGAGTTTATTTAGTGTCGATGGGATTGGTGAGAGCGAGATTGTATTTGGCGAGATGAGGCCGAGGATTCGCCATAGATTACCTGACGTTCTCCTTATGGTTGGGAAAAACCTCGGAAAAAGCCCAACCGGTAATCAGCCCAAGCGGGGATCGAACCCGCACCCGAGCGCAACTCTGGATCGGTAGGCAAGCGCCCCAGCCGACTGAGCTATATCGGTGGCGAAAAGTATTATTAATAAGTAAGAATCCTCTTAGTAAATTCAATTACGTATACTTAAGCAATTTTCTGTATGGTCAACAATCTATTATTAGAAACATTATTGATAGGGGTGGCGATTTTTACCAATTTGAAATTAGAATTTCAGTATTTCGATATTATCATCTGGCATTCTGTAGCATTTATACATTCGTCATTTAGCGTCTAGTAGCGTTTTGAAGACAAAACATGGAGTTCAGGTTAGCATAGGAAGATAGGCCATGTCTTTTGAAAATATCAGTGTGAATTTAAAATCATACTTACATAGAGATACTAAATATTTATTACCTTGTTAAACATCTTCATGAACTGAAAGAAATCATAGAACCTTTACAGCCAGCGCAATGGATGGTTGGAGAATGTAAACACAGTGAGACTAGTGGCCAACAGGCTTGGAGCTCACATATTTAGTTTTGTACAGCCCCCAACCCCTTGCAAGGACGCGTTTTGCGTACCTTTTAAAATTGTCCTCCCAATTCTCTTTCGATTTTAGACCGTAGCTTGTTCGCTCCTCCTACGGGCCAATGACACGGGAAAGTAAAGAGCATGTGACCTTGAGTGACTATTTACATTCTCCAACCATCCACTGCGCTCACTTGGTTGCACAATCTCCTCGGTATAGTTTTTTTTTTTCGGAAAGAAGTAGGGATTATCATATACCATATAATTATAAATTTAACTTTATATGAGTTAACATAAAATTTATTTTAAAAGTTGTCTGTTGTATTTTAGTACAAATTTCGCATCTTGAGTACATTTCACATTATATCGTATATTCAGAATTCGTTAAAAAGTGATAACTTTTATAGCTTGTGAAAAATTAAGATACAAAAGTATATGTCTTTACAATCATTTCGTATTTTCTCGCTTTTACGAAAAATTGCCACACTTAATTATTATTGATCATATCAATGGTGTTGAACAACAGCAACCTGGTATGTCAAAATATTCAATTTTACAGGTCAACGAAAAAACATAATATCCTGATAACGAATAAATATCTGACATAAGAGGATATTTAAATATAGTCGACCTGGGTGACGCATTCGGTAGAGTGCTGGCCTTCAAGTTCGATCCCGGAATTTAAGTGTGCTTAAATACGACAGGCTCATGTCAGTAGATTTATTGGCATGTAAAAGAACTCCTGCGGAACAAAATTCCGGCACATCGGCGACGCTGATATAACCTCGGCAGTTGCGAGCGTAAATAAAACATTTTCTTTTTATTGAAATATATTCTTGTAAAGTTTGTATCCAAGCATGAACATAAGATGTGCTTGCAGAAGATTCGGAAATACTTTTTATAAAGTGAAATCTTATTTTGTTCCTTCTTTTCTTTTCACGTACATACGAGTTTGCTGTTTTTTTTTTATTTTTTATTTTTTAATTTTGACCGGCCAGAGGCCGTTTACCAAAGTTATCTATTTCGTTTTCTGTTTTCGTTTTTCATTTGTTTTCCCTTTTTTTACTTACACTAATACAAACACAACACCCATGCCCGAGGCGGGACTCGAAACCACAACCCTTCGGACCATGCGATAGGGACATGCCGTGCCCTTACCGCTTGAGCCATCCGGGGCGGCTGTTCAACACCATCGATATGATGACCACTATCATCATCACTTGCTCCAGATGTTCTAGCCATCTAAACGTTTGAGGTTTAACGACTTTAACAATCGGAGTGAGATAAATGGCCTACCGTTTTGGAGCTCACATTGTTTCATTCCCCTATCCCTCAGCCCTCTTGTAAGGACGAGGGCTCTCATACATTTTAGAGCTTTTTCCTAACCTTATTCTTAATCGATTCAAATTGGTTGCTAATACTTTCTTACAGTGTATGATCGATGAATAATATGGCAATGTGAAAAAATCAATTTGTTCCGGTGATATGACAGACGAGGACTATTATCATTGGAGTTGTACTACTTATGACATGGGCGGAAATAGCAGATTTATATTTTGTATAGAGAAGTCCTATTCAAGAGCATGGCTTTTTACGTGCTGGAGATCCCTGATCTTCCAGTTTGACGTTTCTTCCGAAGCAAGCCATGCTAAGGATTTTTGTCCCCCTTAGAAATCCATCGCCCTCGGCTAGGTGTGAACCTCGGATCTAATGATAGGCTACACTATCGAGGACGACTCACTGCTGAAATAGAGCAGCCGTCTGCAAACTGGTTACAAAGTAATTAGCAGAAATGTGTTCTCAACAGCAACATATGGTACATGTGTAATTTCTTTACAGACTTCATTTTTATGTTCGTCTAATTCTATCACGGAAGAATGCTGATTTGTGCAACTCTGAGGGCCGTCCCACAACATTGCGAGCATTTCTTATCTGTCCATCCGTGCATGTTAAGTGCAGTTCACCTTGCCACTTCTCTTTCCCATTTTACTATTGAGCCTCCTAACGTCCTTCATCCTTGGACGCCTATGACTTCTCACCTTTAAGCAGAAACAAGAATACAACAGTCCTACGCTAACCCTGTGCTCTGGAAAGGAATTCATTTTATCTCATTTTTATAAAACTCACGGTCGTTTCACTAACGTCCATCATATTTTGTTTGACGAACGTCAAATTAACAACAGTCAACTTTCTAGTGTTTCGTTAAAATAACGACGGTTTCGTGAATATCGATCAACGACTTGTCAGCTTGACGATCTTGACCTTACCTTGTGGGTACACTCTTTTCCTGATGATGTTATGTGTTAAAAATAAAAATTATTTTCGTACTAGTCAGAATATTCACAATTTTAATATAAGAAACAAATCAGATTTCCACATTCGCCTATAGTTTGTTAGTCCCAGTTGTTTTAATAAGAAGTTCAGTATGCATGTATTATGGTCTTCAGTTCACTGTCTTGTTATCTTAAAAAGATCTTTGAAGGGTCAAGAGAAAAAGTTTAGAACAAAATTAAAACAAAAAAAAAAAGAAAAATTACTCAACTGATGAACTGTTTATGCTTGTAAATTGAATTAATTTGCTTACTATTATATTATGCTTGTTTAGAGAGTTCCTATGCTGACTGCTCCCAGGTAGTGTTCTGTCGGATTAATGACGGCAGGGCGGAGCGCCCTTCCCGAAGAAGCTAAACGGTAAAGGATGGAGTAGGACAGATCTGCGTTGGGAAGCGTGCACGGATCTGTCCGTACGCCGACGTACGACCGCTCACTGCCCGACAACAGATTTTGTTAGGCAGAGGTTGGAATGGAGCCGGTCTGCATAGAAACTCTCTGTAGGTTGAATTAATTTATATTATATTTTGTATCATTTTTACTTGTTCCACATTTCAAAGCTACAATGATCATATAAGGCCTATGAAATAAAATAAATGAAATGATAGGATATTACAGTATTAAGAAGATTAAACATGGGTTCTAACAAAAACTAATCAATATATTCGAAAGAAAAAAATAAATGTTGAGAGTCATATTTGGGTTAATATTATGGCGGAGCTCAGTCGGTTAAGGCGCTTGCCTGCCGGTCTGAAGTTGCGTTCGGGCGCAGGTTCGATCCCCGCTTGGGCTGATTACCTGGTTGGGTTTTTTCCGAGGTTTCCCCCAACCGTAATGTGAATGCAAGGTAATCTGTGAAATCCTCGGCCTCATCTCGCCAAATATCATCTCGCTATCACCAATCTCATCGACGCTAAATAACCTAATAGTTAGTACAGCGTCGTTAAATAACCAACTAAAATAAAAAATAAATAAATATGGCGAACACGGTAAAATCACTAAGGGCCCGTTCACACGGTTTGGGAATTTCTCGAAACGGGCATTTAACTCGAATCGATTTCGTCTCAATAGCAATGTTCGTCATCCACACGGTTAGATTTTTTATTCATCATAACTTAAATTTCATTAGGCACGAGAAAATTTCGAACCGTGCAATGTTCGAACATGAGAGGGGATATCAAGAAACTACGAACTTCGTCTTACTTCTTAGACATCCAGCAGTACGTGGAAATGAAGCATGTAAACTAAAACAACCGAGTCCGTTGAAAACCGGACAGAGGCCTAATGTTCGGCTCAAGTTTACCGAGTCTCTGTAGAACATTAGCTCCCTTTGTGTTTGTTCAATCTTTCCCCTTCCTTACAAACGTTCGGCGCCTTTCTCCTTAGTTCCTCCTCTCCCTGCGCCTTTATGCTTTAGCTGCATAAGTATGTCAGGCACATACTATCTTGCGAAGTTACGCATAATAATGAGTATAGGTATTTTTTGTTGTTACTAATATGACTAAACATTCACAAAAATAAACGCATGAATAAATCAAACAAAATATATTAAAGAAAAAAACGCATATGTTCATTGTACGACTAGTATTGTGCAATGTTCAAACATGAGGAAGGAAACCAAAACATTATAAACTTCGTCCTATTTCATATGAAAACTAATGCAAGATATGTGCTCAAATTCTTAAGCGGTTTAAAATAACGTCCTGCAATGTTAGAACATGAGCGCGGCAACCAAGATTTTACAAACTTCGTCTTATTTAATATGACAAACTAATCGCAAGATGTGTACTAACATTCTTAAGCGGTTAAAATATGAAGGGGTGAGAGTGGAGGACAGCGAATTTGTTTATAACAAGGTGGAACAAACATGACAGACCTTCTCCTGCAAAGCGAACATAGGGAATGTCGAACTTTGCCATAGTCGACAAACTTGAACAGAACATAACGCTTGCAATGCACGACGCTAATTTAAAGCATGAGGAGATGGGAGAGGAGGAGCTACTTATTTTATATAATGTCCCTATTTAAAGTAAAGAAGTCACTCACAGTCGGTGAGATTAAACAGTAGCGATGACGTAAGAATAGTGAATGAGAATTATTCGGAGAAAATTTGTTCAAGAGTTGTTTTTGAGTCACGTAGAGTATCTCAAACACTTGGACGCCCAGAGCACAGGTGACACCCCTGACTGTATGCTGTGGATGTGGGGCAGTGACCGCCGCCTCCCAGGTGAGCTTGCGGGGGTCGGGGCCCTCGGGGTGTGAACCACTGGGCCCGGGTGCCGACCGGTCGTTCCAAATTCCCGCCCGCCGCCCGCCTCTGTTACCTCGGGCGTGCTGTCCTGCTTCATATAGCACCAGCCCGGACATGCGTTGTCTCAAGACAGGTAAGATGGACAGCTCACATAGCACGCACGTTAATTCATAGCAAATTTAATTCAAATTCTTACGGCCGTTGCCACCAAGATTCGACAGAGTTTGCGTAACGAACGACAATTTGTAAAATTCCTAAAGCCTCCTTGAAACAACGACATGGGTCAACTAATAATCCACTAGTCGCGTCAGTTTGATGATCCTTTGAAAGGGTAGGCCTATAGGTCCACCAGTGTAGAGTAATGGTTAGCATGCCTAACCTTCACGAGAGGGTCAATTGCTGTGTAACTTCGGTGTTGGACCTCGAATTCATTTTCGCTATCATAATTACACTTCCTCTTCTTCATCATCAGCTCCGTTTCTTTCCCTTATTACGGGCTTGCTCCGATGTAATTCGCTGCGAGGCGCCACCGAACTTGGATCCCGTGGTGTGTGGTCATTGGTTGTTTGTGGTAGTGCTATGTACCCTCCCATAGGCTCATGGTTGCTCGTGGAACCGAGTTTGAG
The DNA here is from genome assembly GCF_040183065.1 of Periplaneta americana. Lineage (NCBI taxonomy): Eukaryota > Metazoa > Arthropoda > Insecta > Blattodea > Blattidae > Periplaneta > Periplaneta americana. The sequence goes on along the minus strand of NC_091123.1, from coordinate 33,702,810 downwards.
GGACCGCGATGTGATGTGCAGGCCTACCTGTCAGTGAAATTATCGGATTTCTTGGCTTCAACGCAAGAATTGCGAAGAAAATAACTGTAGCTGGTTTGTTTTCAAGTACTGTACTCTGAGTTCATCGCTTTTTACTGTTTAAAGAATGCACTCTAACTACGCTTGCTTTGATCCCTGTTATAACCTCAAATTGTTTGCATGCTACGATGTAGCTAATAGTAACCAATAACCAATAATGTAGGATTAATAATGTTTTCTTGTTCTATCGCATACCAAACAAAATTTTTACAAGCAAGGTCATCAAAATGGGTGCTGAACTGAGCTGTGTAGCTGAAAAATCAGATACATCACTTTTTTTTTTCGAAAAGAAGTTAATGCTATATTTCATATCTTCATATGATTCTACAATTGCTATAGCACTATTATGCTCCAAAGCCAGATACATCACATGGATCTGTATGATGAAAGAATAATATTGGTTGCAAATCCTTGGTTCCTTGCAAACGTTTCTCCATCCTGAAAAATTATGTTTTAGTGATATATCTCATTTTGCAACTAAACACCTCAACTCTAAACGACGCGGTTTATCTTACGTGCTTGAAAGAGCCGACATTGGCCTATGGAGTATTCTCTGATTATTGCTACTACATCCGCAATATAGAAACAAGATTCACTTCAACCCATATTGTTACGTTTCACATGTGTCTTCATGAGCAAAAACCCAACAGTGTGAGATCTAATGATGTCGGAGATTAGAAACAAAGTCCACAAATTGATGGTATTTAGCTTCGCAAGGAAATATTTCTGAGCCACAGATGCTTAATGAAAATATACCTCTCTGATTACAAAGGAATGGCAAGACATTTAAGAAAATCTCAAGGGTTGTATAAAATGTCTATAGAGTATACTCAAATTAAACTAATAAAATACAATATGTACTTTATCAATGTAGTATAGTATATGCATCTACCGTACATACATAACCCATTGTATCCAATATTTCTAAGACTATTGTGTGGGAAATCACGAACTATATATTAAATAGAGAATAGAGAGAAACTGACCACGTGGAAAACCATGAGGCACGAAATAATTCATCTGACACTTGTTTCCATGGTACCATGAATGACGTCAGAGTAAACCTTTTGGGCCGTATTCATAGACATTCTTAGCGCGGGCTTCCGGTGGATGATCAGCGAACTAACGTTTTTCGTATTCATAAACCAGTGTTAGCGATATGATATGATATATGAATCCTGTACAAGTAACCAGTCGATAACCGAGGCTAGTTTAGCACGCTCGTAGAGCGGGCTAGCGAAATGTCTATGAATAACACTCTATATGTCAAAACGTTATGCTATTTATCTCTTGTAGGGTCAAGAAGGGCTATTATGATACAAATAAATCAATCTATGGCTATTATGATACAAAAAAGTCAATATTTTGCTGCCATTTTTCTATTAAACCATATACAAATTTGAAGAAAAAAAAAGCCACGTGTTACTTCAAACATATATGAAGGATTTGGGGTTAATTCTTTTTATTAATTGTAATAATGAATAAAACTAAAACAAACCAGTGTATCATAATAGCCTTCTGTGTGGGCTATTATGATACATGTATAGGGCTATTCTGATACAGTGCTATAAATCTGGTCATATTATACAGAGCAATGAAGTACGGCTTTTGTGATACACAGATGCTTAATGTATCACCTGTAAAAGTTTCGTTGAAATCATATTAAAATTGATTAAGATTTTGTAATAACCTCTTTTCCCCATAAAGTTTACACTGTTTACTGAAACTTTAACATCTTACCACCAATGCTAGAAATTTTCTGATCTATGATTATAACAACATTCAGCATATTACACGGAGACCGAATTCTTACTGATCATTAGTTGAGTTCACATGAACAGGCGATTAATTGATGTGATCGATCAACATGACTGGTATACTACTTACTGATGATTTGAGACTGTTAAATCGTACATTCCGACAAGGGTGTGATAATTTAGTCTGTGGTAATGTTTGCTTTTCAAATTAAGTTCATGTGTTGGTTATAGTCAAACAATCAAAAGTCGCATTTCATTTCTTATTATATCATATTATTTTTATATAATAATGTAGGCAATGTCTCAAGTTCAAATGTGCATGAATCCTTCAGTTCGCGTTAATAATTATTATGAATACGTTTTTAAATTGATGATACAAAATAATACGACTCATATACCTATTAGGGCAAAGTACAGAAACGATAGTAGTTAAATGTCAATGTTATTTCGGCTAATTTTTTTAATATTCTATAACTCAGTATACTCCCCGGAGATATTTTATAAACAGGGTAAAATTCTCCGGATAATCCTAATGAAAGTCAGTGTACATCGAGTTCAGTGAAGCTGCTGTTCAGTAGTGGTGCCTTATCGTTGGCGGCCGGGAAATGTTTGACAACCACAGAACACCGCGTAAAAATATTCACTAGCTTTCCTTCACTGTATATACACAACTAAATGCAATAAACTATGCAACTGTTTAAAAAATATTACTTTACGCATGTCCAAAATCATCAATAACATTTACATTCAAGCATTACGCTATTACGCTCTTTAGCCTTTTCTGTCTCCAATTTTCTGAACGAACATAAGTGGCAGTTAGCATAGCGCGACATCACTATTTCAGGACAACACAAGGCAAACACGTCAAAAAGGTCAACCCAGCTCATCTGGATTCGTACGTAAAAACACTGCCACTTAATTCACAGCAGAGGAAACACGTTCATTTTGCATATAAAACTGTTTTGTTTCTCTCTTGTATGGAGGAAGGACCCGAAGGATTACACTGCATCCTTAGCCTTATTGTGCTTACCTTTCCAATTTTGTGAATGATTGGGTAGCCGAACGGCCCCGCTCTTGTACAAGTACAGCACTCCGCAACGTGAACTTAATCCGAGCTATTGTATGGATGATGATGATGATGATGATGATGATGATGATGATGATGATGATGATACACTACCGGTCAAAAGTTTTCGATCAGCTATGAAAACAACTATATACTTTATTTCAATGTACAAACACATCGGAAAAACTAAATAGACCAACAAAATTTATTTTTCTCTCTCTAGCATTATGATATGATAGAATATTCAAAACGATATCCCTCTTTTAACCACAAATCCATAGTCGTGATAGGTGATCGAAAACTTGTGACCGGTAGTGTATGTGAATTAATGATGGCGAAATGAGTCCAAGATCCAATGCCGGAAAATACCCAGCAATTCTGCTTCAATTGATTGTGGGAAAATCCCGGAAAAAATCCAGCTTCCAGGTTATAAGGTCCATAACAAAATGTCCACAAGTACAAAAGGTCCACAAAAAATGTCCACACACTAAATAGTCCAACATTTCAATTCCTACATACAATTTGTCCATGGTGTGAAAAAGCCCGACATCTATGTGGTCCACCTTATTATAAAGCCCGTCATACGAAAGGTCCAACATACAAGGCTGTTCAATAGAGATGAGTTACTAACTAACCTCCCGGCTCTGTTGTCAGACAGGAACTTGCTGGAGTGCATAAATTATCGTAAGTCTTCCACAAAGAAATGCAGTAATCAGAATGGTTTCTTATGAGCAGAAGCTAAATCGTCCTCCACTTCCTCAATCAATAAGAGAAATTGACATTGTTGAACCCTACAACAAAACATTGAGGGGACAAAATTTTATGTTCTTTGATTCAGGTGTTAATGATGGACGAGTGTTAATGTTTGCCACCGATAGAAATTTAGAACTTTTGGCTGCCAGTGACACGATTTTCAGTGATGGTACGTTCAAGACTGTACCAAATCAATTCTTTCAGCTTTTCACAGTGCAAGGGATTGTTGGAAGTTTTGTAGTTTGTAGTTTTAGTATATTACCTACCTGCAAATAACACTGAAAAATACTTACCGCACAATATATAATGATATAATTTTTTTAACAATAGATGTAGCTTTTTTATTACATATGTAATATGTGTCACATAATTGAAATGAGAATAAATTTCTCGGCACTTTCCTTGCAATTTTCCTTGTCGGATATTTTAGAGAAATGGACGAATTTATTTGTGGACATTTTTGAACGTAGGACATTTTTAAGAAGAGGACTTGCTGACATTGGATTTTTCAGGTAAGGACCTTTTTATAGCATGGACGAATTTTCTATGTGGACATTTGTAAACGTTGGACATTTTCGTAGAATGGACCTGTTGCAAAGTGGACCATATCTCACTTAACCAAAACCCAACCAGGTAATTTGTCCCAACCAGGATTTGAACTCGGGCCCGCTCGTTTCACAGCCCGACGTGTTGAGTATTACTCCACAGCGGTGGACTTAAAACTAGGCTTACTGCTCTCCATCACTCACACTGGACAAAAACAATAAAAATAATCCTTGGGCAGCTTGCGGCGAGATTTTCATACGGAACCTTGTTATTGTCTTTTATTTATGCATTCGAACTGGAAACTTAACAAGGAAGGTTGAATGTTAAACTGAAGTTTCCACATCCAATCCCAAGTTAGAAATTTACGATCCACTTACATCTAAAAGAAGTAATAACTGAAAAATGCACAATATATTTTGGTAATCAATTGCACAAGAAAGTTAGGATTCTATTATATAATGCTATTGCGAATAAATAGAAAATAAATAGGACACAAAACCGCAAGCAACAATCCGCTCCTGTCAATCACAATTCGGCTGCTTCGAAATGTGCAATTTATGCTGCTGATAGAGACCACTGTTTGAAAACCACATATAAAAGGCTTGGACCCTTGTTATATTATTATCATTATATAGCTCTTGCAAAAAGAGAAAGCATACAGGGGGTCGAACAAGGAAACCTTTGGGCAGATTTCTAAAATTGGTTAAAATTGTATAGAAGCAGGTTTAAGTACATCGACAAAGTGGTTTCCCACGACTAGCATATCAACATCCGTTCCCGCTACCCTGTGCCACAAAATGCTGCACGTGGAATACTTTATGAAAGAGATTTATACTAGAAAGATTTAGAGAATCAAAATACAAAATTCATAGTTGTTATTAGGATACGAACACTCAAAATACTGAATTGTTTCATTTAGTCGAGCATTCATGACCGATATGGATATCTCTACACATTCATAAACACACTAAAAATAATCGACTGAAATCAAAAGGACGTAACTTGATATTCACTATTCAGAATAAATGGCCAACACGAACAACATCGCTTGCAATGTTGCAGCCAAAAGGAATCATTGATTAACAGACTGACTTTTTACCCTTTACAGAATTTGAACGTAGGCCTATGAGTATTTTACATAAGAAAAAAAAACATGTTGGTCTGTACACGTATTATTATTATTATTATTATTATTATTATTAAAGTGAAGCATGGACTCTAAGAAAATGTGACACAAGTAGAATCACTGTTAGTGAAATGAGATTCATGCCCCGAACAGCTGGCTATACTAAGTGGGACCATAAAAGAAATGAAGACATCTTAAAGGAACTTGAAATGAACTCTATACTAGCAGACATAATATGTCACTATCAAGATAACTGGCGTCAGCATGTGAGGCGTATATCTAGGACTAGAATCCCTTGTGCAGTCCTGCATTACCAACCTAGAGGCAGGAGATCAACTGGACGTCCAATGAAGAGATGGGTTGAAAAAACTTTTGTGGACCGTAACAGTCCTTCTGGGACTATTACCTGTATGGTTGATTATTATTGTTATTATTATTATTATTATTATTATTATTATTATTATTATTACTATACAAAAAGGAGCATCTTCTGCGGACTTCTAGAAGAACTAAGGAAGAGGCTAGTGAAGTGCTTTGTATGGAGTGTGACATTGCATGGGGCAGAAACGTGAACATTACGGCGAAGTGAAGAGAAGCGAATAGAAGTACTTGAAATGAGGATTTGGAGAAGAATGGAAAGTGTGAAGTGGACAGACAGAATAAGAAATGAAACTGTGTTGGAAAGAGTGCGTGAAGAAAGAATGATGCTGAAACTGACCAGGAAGAGAGGAAAAAGAATTGGTTGGGTCACAGGCTGCGAAGAAACTGCCTACTGAAGGATGAACTGGAAGGAATGGTGAACGGGAGAAAGAGTTCGGGGCAGAAGAAGATATCAGATGATAGACAACATTAAGATATAATGGATCATATGAGGGGGAAGGCAGAAAATAGGAAAGATTGGAGAAAGCTGGGTTTGCAGTGAAAGACCTTCCCTTGGGCAGAATACTAAATGAAATTATTATTATTATTATTATTATTATTATTATTATTATTATTATTATTATTATTATTATCACAGCACAAAATAAATGATTTCGAGAAGAGAAGAGAAGAGAAGAGAAGAGAAGAGAAGAGAAGAGAAGAGAAGAGAAGAGAAGAGAAGAGAAGAGAAGAGAAGAGAAGAGAAGAGAAGAGAAGAGAAGACGCCTAAAAATACATGAAAGAGGAGGAGTAGAAGGGGAATGGTGGGGAAAGAGAAGTAAAAGAAATATGAAGCAGGCCGATTTAGGTGACACAAGCATTATTAAAAGCAATCTCGTTCAGACACAGAACTCAATATTTTACGTAATTTTCCGCGGAACCCACATCCGTGTTGCGATTTATGGAGTTCCAGTCGCTAGACATGGGAGATTCGAGCCCGGCAAAAGACCACATTTTATATCGTCTGGGAACTCGCCCCAGCTGTCAAACGGCACCGTTTTGCAAGAAGCACAAAGGTGGGATTCGGCGTGATTCCTTGAGGGGCGGTCCTTGAAAACATTCTTAATTGTGCCACGGACGGAACTTGTGTACATAGAAGCGAAAATGAGAAATTTGAAAAAATGTCAAGGCCATGTTAATCAGCTTTATGTTTTCGAGTCTATCAATAAGTAATGTAGAACCGGTTTCAAAGATAAAATATTTCTTAAAGGACCACTTAGGAATTTAAACAAATGATTTTAAGCAGTAGTAATTGTCAGATTCAAGTTGGTCGGATCTCTTTATTGCTTAACCTTGGGTCGGCGACTGCATCTTCGTGCCTCTACATGTTATCAGCAAATCTATGTGCACATGAAATCTTCTTTCTCGCTTAAGAAAACAGTTACGAAATAATCATACCAAAAATGGATAGCTTCTAAACGAGTTGAAAATTCTTACGTACTGAGACTGGACACTAACCTACCCAACCGGGACATTCGACTCGCAGTGAAAGAAACTGAGATTCCCATGAAATTATTACATATAAGCATTATAAAAAGTAAGTAAAACTAAAAGTAGCTATTATTGAAAGACATCCATAGATTCTCTGCGAAATGTTCATGAGATCCTCTGGGAAACGTTCACGAGTCTCTTGGAATCTGAGAACAGTTTGGGAAGCATTGCTTCAGACAGTTATTCGCTTTCGAATAGCAGTTCCATAAGAGTAGATCTAACTGGCTTAATTCTTAACAGGAAAAAATCGCTGCATATAACGTGTGTATCAAAATGTTCAATACTGAATGTTTGTGCAGTTTTGCTAATGAAATTCAAAGGAAAACTATACAAGCTGTAAAATTTACGAAAATGATAACTATTTAATTTTTGGCAAATGAATCAGCCTGCGTGTTTTTGCAAGCATTTTTAAGCGGGTATATGTTGATTTTCGAAGACCGCCGAAAGTTGTACTGTCATAGCGTATTTAAACATGACAGAGGACGGACACTGGAAAGTTTTCTTTTCTCAATCGTACTATCAGGACTGGAATGCTTTACCTGCAGACTTACTGAAGGCTTTACCAATAACCAAAAATGTATTTAAAAATAGGCTTAAGGACTTTACTAATAGACGGTAGTATATTATACACACTACTTAAAGGGTGTAATTAATATCTTGTTATTTGAAGTGTTCTATCAATGAGGAAATGTGTTGTGTCAGTGAAGTGTGTAGTGTCAGTGAAGTGTGTAGTGTCAGTGAAGTCTATTGTGTAAGTGAAGTGTGTTGGTGTCAGTGAAGTGGCTGTGCAAAGTATTTGAACAGTGAAATGGTTAGAAGTGTTAGTGAAATCAGGTAGCATCAGTGCAGTGAGTGAGTTGACAGCGAAACAAGCGTAGTGCCGAAAAGTACTTGTGCAGGTATGAACCTGTCACACTCGTGGGTCTTAGTTCGAACTTAGGGTTAAGATACAAATTAGATTTACTTTAAATGTTATTTTAAGTGACCATGCTTCATTTAATTTAGGATGCTCCTTGTTATTATTATTACGGTATTTTATTATTAATATTATTACTATTATTATTATTAATATTATTATTATTAATTATTGTTTTTTATTAGTTGTGTTTATTATTAATTGTCATTATTGAGTGTAATTAGTTACCACTGCCACCGGGTATATACCCATTTGCAGTGTGAATAAATACATACATACATACATGAACTAATCAATATCTATATAATAAACTTGAACTTCACATGAAAATTTTGAAAAAAAAAAAAACTATGAAACCTACGAGGTTGTGTGATGTCCCAAACGAAAGCTATAAACATAGTTGGGTTTTAAATTACCGGTATATACGTTTGAGATTGTTGCCTTCGTTTGACATAAAACTGTAAGTGAAGTGCAATATTTTACTACTTAATTAACTTATTATTCCCAGAACATGAATTTTACCAGCAATCGAAAAGTATTGGGAATAAATTTGAATAAGGAACAAAAAAAAAAAAAGTTTCCTTCCCAGGCAGGATTCGAACCACGAAAGTCTTAGTTACCAGTCTATCGTGCTCTGGAGTGAACAAGGCTCTGAAATCAGCTAAGGGTCGGTCTGTTTTTTTTTTTTGCCACTACTGTACACGATATTTTGAATGACAGGCTAACAGCATGTGACCTCCAATGAAAGACAACCCTGTTCGCACTGCATGCTTGTTTGCTATGCATCTAAACGTAACTACCCCCTCCCTCTCTGTGGGTAAGTGTATGAAGAACAGTGTTACATGAATTTCACGGAATATGTAGTTTTAAAATTTTATGTAAGTAACAGGTGTATGTAAATTAATTTTATTCATGTCACTGTATTCGTGCTTAACTCATCAAACATAATGAATTTAGTTTTATTGATATATTTTGAATTTTAAGGTTATTTCAAAGGTTAGTTTAATAATATATGAGGTGTACGAACAACACCGTTATATACTGTACATAGAATAGTATGATGTGAAAATCTCAATTTTTTTTTTAATTTTAGGGTTACAAACTTTTATCTTAACACTGTCGAATTATGTTAGTTTCATTTATTCCCTGAAATTTAACTCCAACGTTGCTTCATCATCGCTATGGTTCTGAAGAGGCACGTAAAGTGATTAACTATTCCACTTCAGAATGATTTTAAATGGACTGGCAGTGAGTAATCCCAAGTCATTACAGAGGCAGTCTCGTGGCTGATGCCTACGCAGCCCAGCCAATACAAAGTGAAATTAATGTTGGAGTCGGTAATAAAAGAACGTGTAGCGGCACAATCTCGTATCAGACAACGATCTGCAGGGACCGACTTGCAGTATGTAGAGCTGATACTGCTTCCGCATGGTACACACCAACGCCATCTGTTCACCAGGAACAAACGGTCTCATTACATCGGCATCACTATACGTACGTAAGCAAATTATGCGGACAATGTAATGCAAGCATAATGGTTCGTAAGTTTACAAAATCACTTCATTATTACCCATTCTTATAGGTGAATGTCGGCCCACATACGCTACATTTACAAGAAGTATAACAACATTTCAATTTTTTTCTTTGTTTAATTATTGCGTGTCTTTTTCCTTTCTCTTGAATCAAATGCATGTTAAACATGGTATCCTCCACTCTTAAGTTGCTAGTCGTTGGATTTCAAGTTCGCGGCTTCAAACCCAGCCGACGACTAAGGATTTTAAATTTTAAGAACGACTATTTCACTTATGTGACGTCATCTTACTTTGTACCAATGAACTGCAAAGAATCCTATAATTTCATCCAATGACAGCTATATATCGTTGTAATTTTATTTCATGTTGTCAGACAAAATACATTTTCATATTAGACCATACTAACCTACTAATTACAAATACTGTATAATGTGCGAGAGGTCCAGAAGGCTACTCTTTCACAAATGGGGCCATTTAGAAAACGCCTCCCAACATAAAGATGAGATGTAGTAAATAAGCAAAGCGTTGTTATTCTTAATACTATATTATTATTATTATTATTATTATTATTATTATTATTATTATTATTATGTTATTATTTCAGTACATGGCATTGTGACTTTATATTCTTTGGTGATATGGTATAGTTGGCAATACTGAAGAGACGGCCAAATTAGCCTTTTAGGAACTACTACAGTAGAACCTCTATTATCAGTGGTAATTAAGGGGGTGGGCTGAACGGTTAATCGAAAAATCGGATAATCCGTACCATGAAAGATTTTGTAATTCCTCCATGGACTTGTATTTAACACGCTAGGTAGGGATCATAAGTCTACTAATTTAGGTAAGTCTGGTTGTCAACGGCGGATTTTTAAGGGAAAGTGTCTGTCTGTGGAAAGATAGGAATAATAAAGGTCTCCTGTTGTAGATTTACATACTTTATACGGTCCAATCTCGTATTCTGATGAGAGATGAGCCACAGTTTCTCTTTCCCCAAACCACTCAATTTTTTAGGCCTACACTTTTTTTTCGATACTTAGCACAACAAGATTTATTTTGACACTCGTAGAAGAATTTTTATACAGAAGTTATACAACACAACAACTCGAACAGTAGACCATACTGTGTAATAAAGTCTTGTAATAACACTCTAGAAAAATAACGTGCTAATACAATGTATAGTAATATTTATGCAGCAAAAAGAAAGAAAGCAAGAGAAAGACAGACGGATAATCCAACAATCAGTTTATAGGATGACGGATAATCGGGGTTCTACTGTATTATGTGATCCTCACTATAAACGAGAAAACGCCGAGAGAAGCCTCAACTGCTACCTTGTCAGCAAAAGTCACTATGGATTTTTCAATGAAAAATGCCAGACCAAAGGGACGCAAGATGACCTTATTTGAAATAGAAGCCTACTAGAAACTACTTCAGGCCGAGAATGGGTTGCGGGCCGCCATTTCCGAAACCCTGTTATACAGAAACAAATGCTAAATATAGATGTAATACTCGTAGTAATGCTCAATTATACGAACATAATAAGCAGTCCTTGCAATCGTGCAGCTTCGTTCCACCTTGAGTTCTTAAAATTGTAGAAGTATTAAGATAAAACGAACTGCTTAATTCTACCCACATAAAAATAACGAGATGGTACCTTGAAGAAGACCACGACCGTCTCTTACGAAATTCCTTTCTATTCACCACATCATGATCATCTTATCATCACACCGACGGCTGAAAAATATTGGAACTCGAAGAACCATCAAACAGACATCTGAATAATCTCTAAGATAATTGAGAATTTTGTAAAATTGTGATAGGACACATTCATTAAAGGTCTTTGATCAGATTTAGTAAGCCTGATATTAGACGTGTACATGGTAGGATTCCAAAAACCTTGAGTGAGCAGTTAATTTTTTTTTTTTGTTCCTCCGTATAAAGCTTATTCTGCTTCTCGAGGGAAATGATGACGACGAAATGGTATTTGACGAGATGCGTTCGAGAATTCGCGATGGGTTTATCTGACATTTTCTTTTCTGTGCTGACAAACATTCATATCGAATAAATTATTTATATTTTTTTGGATGTCTCATTTTACCCCAGTAAGTTGGATGGAAGGGGTATAACTGTCCGTAGCTTAATAGGTAATTCCATATGGTAAATTGACAAATTATTCTACTAAAATTTTTAACGCTAGCTTTATCAACAGTAATCTCACTAGAGGTTTTGATTTATGTAGAGAAAATCAAAACTCGAGTGGGATTTCAATGGTCTATTACACGATTAGGATATATATATATATATATATATAAATTATAAGAAATAAAGTACTCTAATACAATAAAATATTAATTGATATACTAAAATTCTATTTCACTAATGTTAGCTTCACCAAAACGTTTGAACGCATAGGACATCAGGCAATTTAATAATTTCCATGGCGCATACTGTGAACACATCGCTCGAATTCAGTTTTCAGTCGATGATACCCTTGAAGCGACCGAGACGATCGTGATCCTTCATCGGATGTTTCGCTTTGTGCGGAGTCTGGACACGCGGCAGCCAGCCTGCTGCGTATAGTACGGAGCGAGCGACCGATCGCACGCATATCATGACTCTCGGTCGGTCGTTCTTAATGAAATGCAGAGCTCTAAGACAGCGACTGAAACGGAGAGAGAATGTAAATACTACCGTTAATATAAAGCTAAGCCTAATCATATTGAATTACATATAACAGGCCTACCATATCGAGTGAGAATCTACTAATCAAAATTTCCACAACTAGAAATTACACAACTCAGAGCAGTTAAATAAAGACTTGCTATTGAAAACTTATCTAATGCAATAATAAATTACATTAATTGGCAAATATAAGAACGTGTGATAAGCCCACGCGGACATAGATCACTGTACTATCTTTTAATTTCAACATGGCAAGAAATAGCCAACACCACAACTTTTTACATTCCGTATATACACAACACGAGCCTGCCCCCAGCTTTACTTCCTTCCCGGAGGATGTCACGCTAAGAATTTTATCGTCCTTCAAAATTTATCGCCCACAGCTAGCATGGAGATTGCTTCAACACCGAGGACGACAAGTATTAAGGACGAATAACAAGATAACAAGTGCATTCCTCCACAGCCTCTACAACATGAATGGAGTTACAGTGCGATCCTGTGTAAGCCAAACAAGTACAGAGGAAACTATTTTACGAAATATTTTTAATTGGGTTTTTTATTTCTTAAGTTTTATTTCTATATGTTGTTAGGCATCGTTAGAGAACTCTAAAGAGTACTGTTAGCGTATGTTGAGTGTTTCACAAGGTATTAAATATTTTAGACGCCGAGAGTGTGAAGATCATTGATCATTTTGACTTGGCCGCCATTTTGGCAGTTTTAAAGATTTTTCGATGGTTTATTTAGCATATACGCATAATCCTCACCTTTCAAACGATGTATCGTTCACTGCTCTAGTAGAAGCAGCTATAACGGCTGGAGGGATGAGCATGATACTCTCGTATTGGTTGGATGATACTTCACCTCTACTGGGAATGTGAGCCAGCACTCGGATGGTGGGTCTTGACCCTCTATGGGCTGTTGCGGCCAGGATATTATTATTATTATTATTATTATTAGTCTATTATTATTATTATTATTATTATTATTATTATTATTATTATTATTATTTCAGGACGAGAAAAAGAAATTGGTTGAGTCACTGGCTGAGAAAAAACTGCTTACTGAAGAATGCACTGGAAGGAATGCTGAACGGGAGAAGAGTTCGGGGTAGAAGAAGATATCAGATGACAGACGACATTAAGATATATGGATCATATGAGGAGACTAAGAGGAAGGCAGAAAATAGGAAAGATTGGAGAAAGTTGGGTTTTCACTAAAGACCTGCCCTTGGACAGAACACTGAATGAATGAATGAATGAATGAATGAATGAATGAATGAATTAATTAATTAATGAGTGAATGAATTTATTATTTTTATTATTATTATTATTATTATTACTGTTATTAGTATTATTCATTCATAGTTTTCTGTTATGGGCAGGTCCTTCACTGCGAACCTATCATCCTCTAATCTTCCCTCTTTTATCTTAATCTCATATGGAAATATGTTCATTCCCAGTATCTCACTCCCGGACATCCGAATGGGAGGCTAGTTTACGTCTGTAGAGGATTTCACATTAAGAAATAAGCATTAAGCATATGGGACTATTTCATTAAATGACCAGTTGCCATAGAAAGGCCAACCTACGACATAGCTTCTACAAGCTAGACCCATGAAACCAATGCTTTTTTCTTAACGTGGAATCATCTATGATACATTGTAGAAGCTATGTGGTAGGTAGGCGTTTCTATGGCAACTGGTCATTTGATGGAATAGCCCCACATTCTCAATGCTTTTTACTTAACGTGAAATCCTCTATAGAATCTTTTATCGTGGAAAGATTCATCATGCCATGTTCGTAATTTTTCTTGAAAAAAATTAATGTGGTAGCTTTCCATTGCTTCTTCTTCTACTTCTCCTTCTTCTTCTTCTTCTTCTTCTTCTCATTATTATTATTATTATTATTATTATTATTATTATTATTATCATCATCATCCAAAACATCTATTAAACCAGGTGGTTTGTTACGGTCTCACATCAGTCCATCTCTTAGCCTGACGACTAGCAGATCTCCTTCCACGAGGAGAATACTGAAGGATTTGTTTCGGAATGCGTGTTCTATCCATCCTTCTGACATGATTTTCCCAATTTTCCTTTGACTGTTTACAAATTATAATATTGGTTCCGTTGTGAATTATTTTAGGTATTATTATTATTATTATTATTATTATTATTATTATTATTATTATTATTATTATTTCATCGATGATAAAGATAAGAAAACTGTGACTTACAAAGAAATACTGGAAGCGTCTCGAGGAAACCTGTCCGAACATTATTTTCGTACACCAGAAATTCCACCGAGACTACCCGGATCTGAATTAGGGTAAACATCATGGAAAGCTGGCGGCCTAGTTGATCGGCTAACGATACGCCACTGACAGCATTACGCAGAGAAAAAGATTATGAAAACCCTGATCTAGATGATAAACACGTGTTTGAAGGTTGGTTCACTTGGTGCATACCCAACAGAAAACTGATCACAATTAAAACCAGTACAAAAAATGGCGATCTGACCTTCACTAGAACGATGCCCTCAAGAGTTTAAAGGAAACTTCCATCGCAATGGGAGCCGTGAGAGAGCTCGACACGGAGGTCTGGAAGCAATGTGGCCTCGATTTTGTAGCTGATATTACAAATGTGAGCTTCATAGGGAGAAATTAACAGGGAATAAGGTCATTTATGATATACGAATCTAAAATTCCCACTACACCACACGTGGAGAAAATTTGGTGTCCCTACAGCTGCAAGTGATCTATTTCGAGATGATAACCAGTTATCCTTAGTGATATAGCGGATATCATGCTAGTCCCTGGACCCAAGACTTATGGCTTCAGATCCAATCAAAGGCGATGAAAGTCAAATGGCTTTAACAGTCTTAATCATACATCGTAGTAGCTTGGTTGGACTAAAGGCTGGTTCACAATAAACCGGAAACGAGAATCGGAACGAAAACGAAAACGGTAAAATTGTTAAAATGTGTACATTTAAATGTGAGCATTCACAATTAACGAAAACCTTGCCGGAACCCGGGATCGGGAACGGAGAGTTGGCCAAGTTTCAACTTTGGCGTTCACGTTTCCGATCACAGCCCATTAAATTCATTCTATTGCCATCTAAAAGCTATTTTGTCGTCGTATATTTTGTAGCAAGAAGACCGTGACATAACCTATGCATTATTTTGTTCTGTGCTGTGCAGCATGGAGTAAGTTTTATTTGATGAGATTCTAATATTGAGTGTTGAGGAAAATCCTCACGTTTACGATAAGCGGTGCGCCTCGTATAAAGATGAGAAAATGAAGGAGAATACGTGGCTTTCAATAGCTGCATCTCTGAACACGATCGTAAGTGAATCATATTTTATTACTGTATTGGTTGTATTGCACACTTCTTATTCATGCTTCAATTCAATAATTATTATTGTGTTCATTTTTGTTCTATTACAAATGTTTCTTCTCTAATTATTTTACGTTATGGTAGACTTAAAATAGGTTGTGATAATAAAGATGCATGGCCATATTTATAGTACCGTACCTAATGAAATGTTTCAGTTGAAATTTCGAAGTTGGTTAACCTGTGTTTATGTTGGCTGCCTTGTACTCATGAGAGAACGCCATTGGTCAATTATACACAAATATCATCAGAATGCGTAATATCGACTTTGCATATCCTTATTGACATGCATATCGATATGCATAGTCGTTTACGTTCTCGGTTTATTGTGAATCAAAAAATTTCATATTCACGTCCTCTGCTTCTCGTTTTCATTCTGGTTCTCGTTCCCGGTTTATTGTGAACCAGTCTTTAGGCGTTAGGTCTCCGACTAGCGTTACGGAATGAACGCTGGTTCGAGTTATCAAGGGAAAGAAATTTTCTCATGAATTTCTACTAGTGTAAGGGACTAATCTCCACCCAGCATCGTGATGAATTTGGGAAGCTATGATAGGTAGCAAAATCCGGTTTCACAAGCCAGATAATGGCTAGATGGATCATCGTCCTGATCATACGTTCCCTCGTACTACTTGAATGAACGTCCACTTCTGCTAAAGCATTCGGATATTGTCTGTCGCGCAATGAACTTATTTTTGTCTTTTTCTTCGCCTTCAACCTGTTCCGGCTCTCCACCTCATTCTTGATCTTCCTATATTGTCTCCCGTTGGATGATAATTAGGGGGCGGATGTTGATGAAAAGTCATCTTATTTTTTACATTAGAACGATAACTAGTAATATATAAATCATTGATTAACTAGTGGACTTACTCGTGTTAATTATGTAAGTTTGTGCGGCTTACAGCTGTTTCGGTGCTTCACACACCATCGTCAGAGCCTACTAGATCTCGGCGTCATCTCGAACTTCTCTGCCTGTTATGTGGGTCGTTTGATTGTTGAAAGTTGTTGAAAAGTGGAGTCAAATAGTGTATGTGTACTGAAATTGATCTGTGTGTTGAGAATTTGATCGGGGTGTGTTTTAGCGTGTTTGTATATTTCGTATTGTTCTAGGTGTTGAGTTTTTGGTTCTTGGGTTGTATGTGTAGGATTTCCATGTCCGTATTTATGTTATTGTATGTATGGTTAACATTGGTTATGTGATCGGCGTATGTAGATGTATTGTGTCCTCTGGTTATTGCTTTAATGTGTTCTTTGTAGCGTGTTTGGAATGATCTGCCTGTCTGTCCTATGTAGAACTTATCGCAACTATTACATGTGAGTTTGTATACACCTTTGTGGTCGTATTTATTTGTTTGTGTTTTTTGTGTGTTGAGATGTCTTTGTAGTGTGTTTTCTGTTCTGTATGTTATGTTGTATTTCTGCTTTCTGAATGAAGATGCGATCTTATGTGTGCTTTTGTTTTCATATGTTAGTGTGGTGTATTTCTTGTGTTCTTGTGTTTGTGTTGTGTTTTGTGTGTTTTTGTGTTTGTTAAGTTTTTGTTTTGTCTTTCTTATGAAGTTGTCTATTATGTTTGGATTGTATCCGTTTTCTTGTGCTATGTATTTGATTGTGTTCACTTCTTCATTGTAGTGTTGTTGGCTCATGGGTATGTTGAGTAATCTGTGTACCACTGTCCTGAATGCAGCATGTTTGTGTTGTGTGGGGTGGTTAAATGTGCTGTGTATGTGTGTGGTGGTGGTGGTTGGTTTTCTGTATATTTTGTAGGTGTGTTTGTTGTCAATTTTTGTTATGGTGATGTCTAGGAAATTTATGGAGTTGTTGTTTTCAAGTTCTAGTGTGTATTGAAGTTTCAGGTGTAATTTGTTTATGTATTGATGTAATTTGTGTATTTGTCTTTTGTTTCCTTTGTATAGTATGAGTATGTCGTCTACGTATCTGTGCCATTATATTATGTTGTTTGCATATTTGTTGTGTTCATTGTTGAGTATGTATGTTTGTGTGGAATATATAAATGCTTTCTATGTTAATATCAACGTGAAAACGTAATTTCTTATATTGCATTTTTTTATGTTTTTTAACTAATAGGTAATTTTTTCGGCATTTTTTGGTCATTTTTAATACTTTGAAGAACTTTTAGATCATTTTTGAATGCATTTTACTTTCTTCTCTACTGATAGGTCTGTTAAATCATGCTTTCTTACCAAACGGTCAGCAGTAATTACCTGCTGAATAAGTAAATAACAGTGAAGTTTGAGTTTTATAGTTTGGAACATACTCTAAAGTCCATCCTTCATTCCACTCAAGGCTTCACTTCACACAACGGAAGCAATATAAAATACTTAACTGCAGCTTAGTTTAAGTGAGAACTTTGACCGCTACTGTTCTTTTGTCGGTACGAGGGTGTCTTTAGAATTTACGTTTGGAAGGCTCTCTCAAATAAAATTAAACGTTCCTTTAAAATATTAAATAATATTGCAATTCATATGAAAACTTCACTCTAATAGGATAAGAACGTAGGCTACATTCAAATATTTATAAGCTGCAGACTTTTTTTTTTTTTGGCAGGTTTCTCAAAACTTATAGCTAAGGACGTATAGTTTCTCAAATAACCGATTCAACTGTTTTTGCTATAGTTTAAATGTCAATAAACCATGAGGGTTTTTTCAAGGTTTTCTTCTGAGAAGCAACGTCTTTCTTGGTTAACTTTCCAAAAATCGTCTTAAACACTACACGCTTTTATTACGAGTAACGTAAGATACTGCAACTTAAATAAAAAGAGGGACCGTTGTAAGATCTCCAGTAAGCATCGGTTCTGAGACTACAAACTGAGGACAATGAGGACAACTTTTAGCCGGTTTACATCGGAAAGAGTAGGGTTACATTATTTGACATTACCTACTTACAGTTGATTTAGATATTTGGCCTAGGATTTACGTTAGTTTATATTCATCAGTTTTGCAAAAATCATCAAATAGCGATAAATTTGTAACTTTCTCTCAACTAAAAATTCTTCAAGATGCACAGGATCTATTCCTGTTTTTTATAATGATCCGGCAACTGTTGGGCTATGGATGGGACAAGAAAAAAAGTAATAATGAAGAGGAAGATCAGTAAGGAAATGGTCATGTATACGTACTGTTCCGTAACACGACAGAAAGGCGTGTGAAATAAATATTGGATACCGCCGAAGGCATGGGTCGTATCAGTACTGTTTCAGGTAGCAGCCTTGCCTTGTGCTCATATTGTGTCACGATTGTACGCCACGTGCCTGCATAATGAATCTGCCGAAAAACATAAAGAAAATGCTAAATTCTGCCAAGGCTACAGAAAGACCTAATCCCTCAAAACGCACAACAGAACAACAAAAGACACATAATATTTCATGAAAATAACTAGCCACCAAAATGTCTGCAATATTTCTGAAACCTTTACCTCCTCTTCTTTCGCGTTACCATTAGAAATTATGACTTCATATAACACGCATACTAATCCCGGTCGGGGCAAGTTACCTGGTTGAGGTTTATTCCGGGGTTTTCCCTCAACCCAATACGAGCAAATGCTGGGTAACTTTCGGTGCTGGACCCCGGACTCATTTCACCGGCATTATCACCTTCATTTCATTCAGACGCTAAATAACCTAGATGTTGATGCAGCGTCGTAAAATAACCCAATAAAAACACGCATACTTCAATGTAAACATAACGCTGAGAAAGAAGGCAGGGACCATTCCACTCAATGAGTCTTCACAATTCATTCATTAATTCATTCATTCATTCATTTAATTATTCATTCACTTATTTATTTACTTATTTATTTACTTACTCGCTTACTTTATTTACTTATTCGTTAATTTTTTTGTTAACTTATTCGTTTACCTATTCATTAGCTTATTTGTTTACTTATTTATTTACTTATTTGTTTACTTATTTATTTACTTATTTGCTCACTTATTTATTTACTTATTTGTTTACTTATTTACTAACTTATTTGCTTACGTATTTATTTACTTATTTGTTTACTTATTTACTTACTTATTTGTTTTCTTATTTACTTATTTGTTTTCTTATTTATTTACTTATTTTTTGTTATTTATTTATTCATATTTTTCTTAATTATTTACTTATTTGTTTTCTTATTTATTTACTAAATTGTTTACTTATTTATTTATTTGTTCACTTATTTATTTACTAATTTGTTTTCTTATTTATTTACTTATTTGTTTCCTTATTTACTTATTTATTTATTTACTTCTTTTCTCATTTATTTATTTATTTATTTGTTTTTTTATTTATTTATTTGTTTGTTTTCTTATTTTTTATTTGTTTGTTTTCTTATTTATTTATTTATTTATTTAGTCTAATTACAGTCATTGAACACCAAATGTTTTATACGTACTTTTCCAACTGATCTAAAACTAGTTTGGAAATACTGTACATCATTACATATTATACATTCCTTCCACACGGTAGGTATCGCCACTGAATTTTGTGCTTAGCAGTGATATATCAAGAAGGCTGCGCATTCCTATATTACCGCTATCATATTTTTACAGTATGTTCTCGTAGTGTCACACCGCTAGGTTTCTTCGAAATTGTTTTTCAACTGACTAAAGCCAGCTATTCGTTCTGTGTGTTTGAAACGTATTATCAAATGTAATATTAGGTCATTACAAATGAGAGCACTGCCTGCACACAACTTTACGACTCCACTCAAAAAGCAGCTATGAAATGAGGGAGAGGCGATTTTGGTCCATTAGGAAACTCTCTCCACTCACGTAAAATCAAAGAAATGCGGGGCTTGTAGATCAATCCTTGCAACAATATAATCACACCTCGCAGATCAGACGTCGTGATACTCGCATGTGGCATGGCGGTCCAACAAATCGCAAAACTTTCACTTTCTTCACATTTCATAAACCCAATGGATCCATTTACGGACATTACCCACTTACATACACATACATAAGAGGGTTGAGGTAAGCATTCCACGGCTGTGCTCCGAGTCAGGGGCATGTAACAGCGGAGAGGTCAACTAAAAACGAATAAAAAAAATTATGGATAGATTCAAACATGATATAAACATCTACAAATGACATGAATATGAAGGGAAGAGAAAGAGAAGGATTAAATAGAAAAGGGGATGAGAGGAAAGAAAAATATGTAGGAACAAGAACCGGTAAAGGGATAGAAAGAGAAATGCACTATTGTGCTTACCACTCCTATTGCAGGGATTATTTGAGGGATTCACAACCAGAGTGGTCCAAGTCCTGCTGGAATAATTTTGAGAAATTGAGTCTTAAAGTTACTGGCTCATGCTTAGCAATCTTCACCTTCCATAGGAAATGCTGTCCTCTGTGGAATAACAAATGAGTTATGGACTTGGTTTGTTATGGAAATGAATAAATCTAAGTTTTCTTCATCCGAGATTGTATTAATCCACAAACTGACCACTGGTGGACTTGGTCCACTCTGGTTGTGACCCCTTCATTTTTATGTCAGTAGGACCACATTCCTGTAAGTATCGTTATTCACTAATTGGTGTCATCAATATAGTCAGCTTATACAACACTCAGTTTCGATTAAGGACGTGTTTAAGGCCCTTCCCTCCCTTGAGAGTTCTGCAACCTCCTCAAAACGATGTAATCTGTGTGTAGATGAACGGTAGCAAATCTTGCTTGCATCCTCTCTTGACTTGTAAGTATTGACATGTTATAAAAAGATGTTGAAATTAATGGTGACGAAATGAGTCCGGGACTCCAACGCCAAAAACGCCCAACACTGGCTTCAAATTGGTCGACGAAAAAACCTCTGAGAACCCAACTACGATTTGAACATCAGCTCGCTAATATCGTAGTCAGACTTGCTGGCTAGTATTCCAAAGCGGCGTATCTGTCCACCGCTAGTCACGTAAAAAAACTCGGGTTTAAATCCCAACGAGTGCAAATGGAATTTGTGGTGGATAAGGAATGTGTAAAATTGTAAATTATGTTTTAAAAGCCTGGACTTTGACAAAAAAAAAAGATGTTCTACGTATAACTACCAACGAAATGAAATTCATGAGAAAAACGGCGCGATACACACTTTGGGATAGAAAACGAAATACAGAAATTTTGGAAGAATTGAAAGTCCAACTTATATTAAATTTTCTTAAAATCTATAGAGTTAATTGGAAACAGTATGTCGAGAGAATGTCAACAGAAAGATGGCCAAAGGCAGTGCTACATTACCGCCCTTCTGGACAACGATCTGTTGGAAGACCATTAAAAGATAAAGGCATGAGACCTCAATAGAGCACTAGGTATAGGCTAGTCTTGAATTGGATGATGATGATGATGATGATGATTTATTTAAGACGCTTGCAACTGCCAAGATTATATCAGCGTCGTCGGTGTGCCGGAATTCTGTCCCACAGGAGTTATTTTACATGCCAGTAAATCTACTGACATAAGACTGACGCATTTAAGCACACTAAACTTAAATGCCATCGACTTGGGCCGGGATAGAACCCGCAATCTCGGGCAAAGAAGGCCAGTACTCTATCGATTGCACCACCCAGGCCGACAAGGAATATCTGTGGAACAAATTTTATAATTTTACTTATGCTTCTTTTGGCAGAATTTTAACACTATTCTATTCATCAACAATAACTCCCTTAATAACAGAAATCTTTCAGTTGTTACCCTTAATAACACGCTAATCCCTTATTCATCTGTCTTGGCTTCTTTTTTTATAATAATCTAAGTTGTAATTTTCAAGTTAAAGAAACGATAAAAAAATCTGTTCCTCCATTCACTGTTTGAGTCTCTTGAGAAACTTCTTGCCCCAGCAATTAAAACTTACCCTAGTACAAACCCTAGTAATGCCGCACTTCGATTAGTGACGTTTTGTTAAGTGACCTAAGTTCTGAACTGTCAGTCAAGTTACAGCGAGCTCAGAATATGTGCGTCAGATACGTGTGCAACATCCGACGATATGATCACATATCACCGTTCTTCGCAAGTCTTTCGTGACTCCTACTTAAAGAACGCAGAACTTTACATTCTTTGTCTTTACTCTTTCGAATTCTGCACACCTTAACACCAAATTACCTTTCGTCTTGTTTCTCTTATCTATACTCTAACCACGACGTAAATACCAGATCACATATATGTGGCACGCTAAGTATACCTCTTCATAGAACATCTTGTTATTCATCATCTTTTACAGTATCCACCTCGCGTCAATGGAATTCCTTGTCACAAAGTATTAGGGGCTGCAAGACAATAAACACCTTTAAGAACAGCTTAAAAGATAACCTTATTAGCATTTCACTCCAATCATACTGATTTAAACTATCACTGACTACATTGTTACTTCTTTCTTTTAGACATCATCCTGATTGTGCTGTATTTTCAAAATTGTCTCATAATAATCTCTTTCTATTATCTAATATTGTTTGAAATATATTAACATTCTATGTATTTTAGCTTAATTCTGCTACACAGTCTATTTCAGTGTTTAATTAATAGTTCATAGTATTTTGTTGTTTAATTCGTAAATAACTCTTGTATACATGTAACTCTCATCTAAATCAAATTGTTGAATTCTTTGTAAGTTCATGCATATGTATATACTCTTTTTGCTGGTTGAGTGGAAGAGAAGGCCTTGCGGCCTTAACTTTGCCAGCTAAAATAAATCATTATTATTATTAATAACTGTCATTCTGGTGTTAAGTCTTTCTTAATTCAGCGCTCGCAATGTTTATGACTGCGATGTGACAAACAGTTCTGAGGGGAGGGGGATAAATGCCCAAGTCAATATTAATAATTCCGGACTATTTAGGTTCGAATTATCTTACTTTTTATCTTATTACTAACCTGGAAATTATAGTTTTATTTTACATTTCATGTTCCGGTGAGCAAAACTTGAACATATAAAATAGCTAAAGTAACTAATTTGGGAGTACGTATCTGAAATATTCGATTCCAGTGTTAAGAATTTCTACGTTCCTAACTTTCTGTTTGAATGGTCTTGTTTATCCCGAATTACTTATTTTTTGAAGAGCGCGCCTGTTGACAGCAAAAATCAAAGAATCGAGTTTTACCAGCCTTCTAGAATACATTAATTGAAAATAGGCCTATTAAGACAGAAGTGCCATTCAAGAAGTGTGAAATAACTAGTTTGAAAATTGCTCGTAATCCACGACGAAGTGTATTTAAACATCACTCAAGAGGTAGTAAACGATTGGCATAGATGCTGTTACATCGTACAAAGTGTTTTTAGATTGTGCAAAACCTTGTGGTTGTAAGGTTTAATGTTATAATAAACATCAAAGTTTTTCTCACAAAAAGTGTGAGTTGGTTCGTGTTAGATGTAATATAGTAACACAATATTTAAGCACAATAGTACATCGCAAGTTTTTCTTTCAAGAGAGAGAGAGAGAACCTTATAACATTCTGAATGGAACTACAATAAACAGTGCCATCAACGTGACACATGCCTTGTCATTTCATTCTTTTATGTATTTTGAAACAATTTAGTTTCCATTTATTTTTGTGCAGTGCTAGAGCCTTTAACTTGCCGTTATTCGCTGAGATTCTACAAGCGTGGTTCATAGATATCTCCGAGAAATGCAGACCACTTATTTCGTCAGAGACTATTCAGAGTGCACCACAGGTCTATATTGCACTAGTAATGAATAATGATATTGATGATGATGGAGAAATGTTGGAATGTCATAAAGGAACCGAAATACCCAGAGAAAACTCCTGCATTACCTGAGTCATGGCTTGTCCAACATAAGTTATAAATCCAGGGTGGATCCACCGGGATTTGAATCCCCCCCCCCCAGGCTTACAAGTTCAGTGGTTAGTTTCTAATGTTAATGTTAGCTATACAGAATGTTAAAAAAGTATCCAATATTTTAGGAGGTGCTAGTATACATCAAAACAAGAAAATAATGTATAATAAACATGGGTCCTACAACACATACTTTCTGAGATCTGTACACTTGCTCATAGGAGGTGCTCAATGTGACGTCCATTCATGGCAATGCATTCCTCTGTCCTTCGGCGTAAGGAATCACGCACTCTTTGAAACTGACCTGGTTGTTCTTGATAACCAAAAGTCTAGGGGGTTTAGGTTTGGGGAACGAGCAGGCCAAGGTGTGGGGCCTCCCGATTCAATCCAGATGTCCTGAAATGTCAGCGTCAGGTGTTCACGCTCATTGCGAAAAAAATGTACTGATGTGCCATTATGCATGAACCACATCTTTAGTCTTTGCTGACATGGCACATACTCCAGAAAGGTAGGCAATACATTAATTAGAAAATCCTGATAACGAGCCCCAGTTAATCTCTGTGATAGCACGTATGGCCCTTAATCTAACGCCAAGAACGCCTGCCCATACGTTGATTGAGAATCGGTGCTGATGCCTTGTTTCTTCAAGTGCATGGGAATTTTCATCAGCCCACACATGCTGATTACAAAAATTCACAACACCATCTCTGCTGAACCCCGCTCATATCCGCAACCAAACTTTTCTTTTCAGTATTTCTTGCGACGTATCAGTATTCCATGCCAGGGGTGTGATTATCTGGTAGCCTGCTGTATTGTAGGGCAGAAAAATGCATTGCCATAAATGGACGTCACATTGAGCACCTCCTATGAACAAGTGTTCAGATCTCAGAAAGTATGTGTTGTAGGATTCATGTTTAGTAGGCATTTTTTTCTTGTTTTGATGCATACTATCACCTCCTAAAATATTGGATACTTTTTTTTAATACTCTGTATTTCCAAATTTCTAGCAGAAATATTTTGTGCATCAATGAAGGACTTCTCGTCTGATTTATAATTTCAGTTCATTAAAATAATATTTTCGCTAAAATTCGGTTCAATACATGCAAGACATTCAGGTTACATTTTTTTGGCCTGCAACAAACAGGTGAATCTATGAATATAGGGAATTAATTTAAATTTCCAAATACAGTCATTGACGATCCGGAAAAGTATTCATTGCGTGTCTGAAAGATTTCCATTATTTAAGTTATTTACAACCAAGGGAGTTGGTTCAAGCGTTCCGCACGGGACTTGCATTCGGGAGGTCCGCGATTCAAATACCCGAACCGACCAACCTGACTGTGGTTTTTCCGTGGTTTTGCAGGGAAATGCCGGGTTGGAATTTTCATTACCACGGTCCATTTCCTTCCTCTTCCCTGTAGGAAAAAGAATTAAGATTTCACATCATATCATTCATCTTCATCATCTCATTCCTAGGCATATTCAGGTCATGATGCATGTCTTCGTCCGCTTACGGGAGGGGCGTCATCTCCGAAACCGTCTCTGGGTTTCAAGCCTTCCGCAATATCTCTGTCAGAATTCATTCGTTAAGAGCACTTCCAAGGGCGCATCGACACCCTGGAAGGGAAGTCGAAATGAATTCTATGCTGCTTGGTTACCTTGGCGGTATGAACTAAGGGCGGAGGAGTGTAGGGGTCCCATTGACTGAGCGAGTGAGGAGTCTCATGCGGCCGGTGGACTGGTACACCTCATCCTCATTCATCCCATAATTTGGGGTGCACAATAGGCCTTAGTCTGGCCAACGTGCTGAAGGGTCGTCCCCAACCCGTCCCTAGCCACCGTTTCCTAATCCCAAGTTATTTATAATATAAAGTGTCTGCGATAAAAAACAAGACAACGGTATCACGTGTATAAAAATTGTATTCTCAACCCTTCTATGAAGAAATTTAATTATAATACTTTAAATCCTAAAAATGTGGAACTCCATTACGAACAATCGATGTACCAGACACAGCAAGAAAAAAGTCCACAGCCACTCACATCCAATACTAATTTCTGTCTTGTATCCCACACTTTCTCCGTTGTTTGCAAATTACGCATCCGATTATGGATTTATAGACTAACAAATGATCGTTAAGTCAAGAGGATAGAAAGTACCGATACTAGAGCGGATGTGTCAGTTGGGCAATGTGTGGGTACTTTATCTCGCAGTAAATCATTCAAATTGAGTCAATTACACAGACTCGCCAAGAGGTAAAGCACGCCACGCCCACTCACAGTGATGAAAAGATTACGCAATAACAAATGCACATATGGCTCATACTTCTCAAATGCTTCCCAAGAATCTATTATTTCCGGACAACCGTAGCACAGTTAGCTGATTACTTCTATCCAACGGAGTAGTAATAGTAGTTGATTTTATTTAACGACGCTTCATACTGCAGAATTCATTAGGGTTTAAACTCAACGTGAACCAGAAGTGGCTGACAAATATTTTACCCTTGTATCTAAAATAGAGATGATGCGATCAGAACCAGCGTCGATGTCACGAAATCTTGCATCCCGGATTTGCTTTACCATTCACGATTCCTAATTCAACAGGTAGGCCTATATTGCCAAGGATGGTTACGAGATAATGAAAAATTGAGATAACTTTCGAGACTGAGACACACATAGTTCTCCGGAATCATTTAAACAGTGAATGAATATAAAGTGTCATGCGTGGACAAACAAAATGCTAATTTAAGATTTGTTATGGAAACGACTTCCTGTGTTAATGTGTACGCCTAATTCATTTCTCTAACAGTACGACATATATGCTATGTTTTCATGGAATATTGAAATCGATTTGAATATGCGTACTGTATTGAAACTTTAATGGAAATCGGGATTCAAAATTATATGAGTCTCAAGGTCTATAGTCTACGCCTGAAAAGTGGAATCGGATCGTATTCAATACGGACTGAGTTGCATGAAAACGGTTATCGTATTCAAAACGATTACACTGCGCTAAACGCGTGAACGATCGTCATTTGTTTGATATGTCATCTGTTTTACCAAGAGCGAGCGCAATTTTGTAGTTTGAAAAGTTGTCTTATAATACATAATATTTTGCATTATTCTTCATTAATATCTCGCCAAAATATTATGATCTTGTAAAATCTTGACTTGTTCCACACCTTAAAGCTTCAATGCTAACATAAGACCTATGGAATACAATACATGAAATAAGAAAACAAATTAAAATGAACTGAAACAGCCAGAATATTAAGTTTTCATGCACCTCATTAAGAAAACTCAATATTGTTTATAGCTAAGATCTACAGAATGATCAACATGCTAACATGTCTATGACATGTTAACCATATACACCGTGTTCCGCTTATAAGTATAACAAAAGAAATAGCTATAACTTCTGAATTAATACAAGTATATAGTTGAAACCAACTGCTACAAAGAATGAAAACTGGGAATTTTTGTTACCTTATGTTCCATAAACCTCAACATGGCTTCCATTGGTGGCACGGGAAATATCCAACCGGTATTCAACCTCGACCCAAGTGTTATGAAGCATCTGTGGTGTAACATTGTTGACAGCAGCATAAATTCTTTCTTGTAAGTCTGCCAAATCACGTACTGGCGTCCTGTAGACCTGGTCCTTAACAAACCCCCACAGGAAAAAATCAGGTGGTGTTAGATCTGGTGATCTGGCAGGCCATGTGATGTACGGTGATCCTCTTCCGATCCATCTTGCAGGGAATTGTTCGTCTAAGAATGTGCGAACCATGTTGGCAAAGTGTGGTGGAGCCCCATCTTGCTGGAAAATTGCTCCATCTGGGAGTTGTGGCACAGCATACAGTTGCAACATATCCAGGTACGTGTTTGCAGTGACTGTCTTTTCAGCAAAGAAATAGGGACCAATGATTCTGTCACGCATGATCCCACACCAAACATTCCATTTAGGGGAATCCCGTTGGTGTTCAATTACGACACTTGGATTTTCCGACCCCCAGGTGCGACAATTGTGTCGGTTTACTTTTCCACTGACGTGGAAGGTTGCCTCATCTGAGAAACAGACTCGAGTTAGAAATGTGTCGTCATCGTCCACTTTATCCAACATTGTTTCTGCAAAGCGTTTTCGTTCCAGTTTATCATTCGGCGTAATCATCTGATGAAGTTGCAGCTTGTACGCTCGCAAACGCAATCTTTTATGGAGCACTGTATGCACTGTTGTTGGTGGGATGTTCAACTGCACACTAGCCTGTCGAATGGATTTCCGCGGGCTTCTCTGAAATGCCTCGCGAATGCGTTCGACATTTTCGTCAGACACTTTACGCTTGGAATGTTTACCTGCATTAGACAACAAACTTCCTGTTTCTCTGAGCTGCCTATCCCATTTCATTATTGAGACGTACGTCGGTACAGCTTCCCTCGGTCTAAGATTGTACTGACGGCGAAACAAGCGCTGTACACGAATTATGGATCTATGTTCTGCTAATGACAGCACACAAAAGGCTTTCTGCTGTGGCGTCCACATGCTGACTGACTAAAGATACGATACGAATTCTCTTATTTAATGATCTGCGCATGCGTGAGTCTTCTAAAAATAAGTAACAACAATGGATTAAAACTTCCCAATTTCCTCTTTACAATGGTACCAATCTTAACCCATTTGCATGCATTGTTATGAAATTATAACTATTTCTTTTATTATACTTATAAGCGGAACACTCTGTATATATATATATATTCGAAACTTCAGCTTCTATATTCAAATCGCTTTCAATACGTATCAAAAACTGAATGAAAAGAGGGATAGGGGTGATCATATTGAGTACGGTAAATGTGTTCAAATCGATTTGATTACACCATGAAAACGTAGTAATACAGACACACAAAAACGCATCCACAATAAATCCTCAAAACACAATTCAATTTTAGAACACATATGCTATTTGACTCGACATTACGAAACATAAGTGCACCAGCACCAAAACAACTTCAGAAGAAACCGGAAACAAACAAGGTTCTTATTAGTTCTGAAGAAAGATAAAAGTGAAGCCGAAACTAGCCAATTAAGGTAAATTACCAAGTTAGTTTCACATTAACACAGGAAAGTTGTTTCTATAACAAATTTTAAGTGATAAAAGTGTGTAATCAAGATGTTAATCTTATCGACAATATTATATGAGTTTACATATCGATTGAAGCAGTAATTAGGAGAGGGAGAGACCGATTTATTAGCGAAGTGATATCTCCATATTTTTATTACATGTATTCGCGGGGATGTTCTGGCGACTTCGTTAGAATTAGCTTCCTCACACAGGTGTTTCGTCACTTGTCAGCATCGGACAGATTTAGGGCCACCTTGAGCGGGGTTTTCGTATAGAGACTCGATGAAGCATAAAGCCGGAGTTAGACTGGACCCGTGGGAAAGATACTGCCAAGCTTGGGTTTTCCAAAGAACGGGTATTCTTGTGAGATATACAAACTAACTAGATGTTATGGGAAATCCAAAGTTTAAATTTAGAGATGACATATTTCGCGCCCAATAAGAAGAGATCTTGGTCCAGCTTATGAGGTCACTTTGGACCAATAGGGAATAGATTTTAGGCCAGTTAGTGACGTAGTTTTTAACCAATAGAATAGTTAGTTTTAGCGTAGGATAGGTTTTTTATAAATAAGGGTGACGGGGAGCGGAGACGACGACTACTATTCCGCTTCGGAGCGGAGATCATCAAAACAACTTTACTTCGTGTCGGCGGCCCTACATACAGGGCAGAATAACTACTTCGTTTGGTGTCGACAGGACTACTATTTCGCTTCGTGTCATGGTGTACTGGACAGAGTATTGAATTTGTAGTATCGGATAGAGCTTATTCAGAGCCGCCATAGAGTCGATACAAAAGGCGATCAACGATTGAATTATATGTCAGCCGGAAATACATATTCTAGGGTTTACCAAGTGGATAGGACAATAAACTCATAGTTTTGAAGTTTACGCTGCCTTTTATTTAAGTAGCCGGCTTGGTATTATTCCCGACACCAACCTATACCACAACCGTACCTCGGCTACCCTGAGTGAATCTCACGCAACATCGAGACGCACCCACCCTCAAATGGCGCCCAACGTGTGGTCACAATAACCACTCACCCTCAAATGGCGTCCAACGTGGGAACTCAATAACGACATTCCACCCACAAATGGCGCTTTCCAACGTGGGACCGCAATAACGACAACCACCCACAAATGGCGCCCAACGTGGGGCTCGAAGGAAGACAGCTGTTCCAGTGACCGGCCCCGGGTGCGAACACAGCACCAAACAACGCGGAGGACCGGACGGAGCATTTCAGCCCTGCATAGCCGAGGAACGACGCTGGAAGGCGGGAACATAACCAAGCCATCGCGACATCACGACAACACTAGAGAAGACAACACGGGGACCACCAGAGAAGGCGACTCGGAGAGGCGGTGGCAAGTATGAATAGAAGACGCATAAATATGTATATATGTATATGATATTTTGGGGGAATAATTATAAAGTGTATATGTTTCAATTTCCGGTGTGATATTTCGGGTGTATATATATATGTATTTTTTTTTGTGTGTGATATTTTGGGGGAAAGAGTGAAATAAGTGTATTGCGTAATTTGTTGGAAGTGAGTCGAGTGCAAATACAGGCCTAGTTAGATTATTATTGGGAAAGCAAGCGTCGGATAGATGACAGAGTAGCATATAGATGATACTACGTAGCCATAGGAGTAAGGTAGTTAGGAAAATACGAGAAAGACGAGGAAATAGAAACAAGGGAACCATGGAGCAAAGGAAGGACGAGGAAATCATGGAAATTAGGGAGGAGGTCGAGAATAACGCAGGACAGGAAATAGAGGGAGAGCGTACAGTGGAAAAGCAACAGAGTAGAGAAAGTGGCAAAGGGGAAATGACGCTAGAGCAGTTGTGGGAGCAGATGAGACACTTCATGGAAAATAATTCAAGGGAAAGTAGAGAGCATATTCTGAGGGAAAGTAAAGAACAAATAAAACAAATGGAAACTAAATTAGAGAATAACTCAAGGGAAAGTAGAGAGCAGATTCTGAGGGAAAGTAGAGAACAAATAAACCAAATGGAAAATAGATTGGGGGAAAGTTCGAGAGAGATTAGAGATCAGATTGCAAAATTAGCGGAGAGAGGAAACAAGATGGAGGACAAAATAGAGAAGCTAGAGGGGAAATTAGCCGAGAATGGGATCGGAATGGAGAACCAATTGAAGATAGCTATGGACAGGATGTCAGAAAGTATGAAGGATTTAGAAGTTAGAGTTAGAGATAGCGCTACTAGAGAGAATAGCGATCTAAAATCAGCTGTTGAGGAAGCGATAGTGGAGAAGGTTCGGGAAATTCAGAATTCGGTGGAAGAGAAAATAGGTGAGATGGATCAGGAAGTGGACGGTCTCAAGCGAGCCATAAAGAATAAAGAAAGGGCGGATAACGAATGTTTGGAAGAATTAAGAAGTAAACTGAACTCAATAAACGACGTACTAAATGGGGGTAGTCCCGCAAATTTAAGCGGACATAGCAGCTCGGACCGTGCAGTTTCTAGACAAGAGGGCACAAGTGAGAGCCCGGCATCAGGTAGCAACATAAATGTAAGACATGTTAACAATAGTGTTGGTGAGGAATGTCAGACCTCACGGGATGACGTGCGCAGTGAGCTAATAAATGTAAACGACAAGGCATATTTAGGCCGTCCCCAGTACCCCACTCACATTTTGAATGAGATTGGTTACCCTATTTTTGATGAGGTTGAATTTTCAAACCCACATAACTACATAAGTGAGCTAGAAACGTACTTTAGAGTAAGAGGGGTGCCGGATGACTTAAAAATGACTGTCGTACGAAAGAGCCTAAAGAGCCGACCACTCAACTGGGCGCTAGTGGCCCTAGGGGATAATGTCACTTATGAGGAATTCAGAGAAAAATTTTCGGAGAGATACTGGGGACAAAGACAACAACAAAGAATTAGGAAGGAAATTAATCAGAGCAGGTTTGACGCGGGAAGAGGCGTCTCTATGATAGACTATTTTCTTGAAATTGTTAAGAAAGGGAAAAGCCTCAATCCGCCAATACCGGATTCAGAGCTGATCCAAACTGTGATTTCGCAGTATCCCGAGAACATAAGATATAATCTGATTGTAGCAGGGCCCCGAGACTTCGGGGAAACAATAGATTTATTGACTGCGCTGGATGGTTCGGACGCCACGCACTATGAATGTAGTGGCCAGGCAGATTATGAACGTGGCAAAGGAAAGGGTTCAAGCCCCACCGACCAGAAAGCGGGGAAGGGGGCAAGTACGGCCTTTTCATCCCCAAGGACAGGAGCCCAAAATCAGAGTAACTGGGGTGGTGACAGGAGCCCCAACAATGCACATAGTCGATACCATAATGGCCATAACGGAGGGAAAAGTCCCAACAGGGAGAGAAGGATTGACCCGCCCTTTGGGGGTCCTTACAATAATAGTAGGAATAACCAGAGTAGTCATAACAGGATGAGGAACGATCGAGGAGGTGTTGGTCCCGTGCGTAGGGTTAACCACATACGATGGTACACGGGAAGACAAGAAAATGGAAATAATAGGCTTAGAACCCAACCACACTGGCTTCGGAACAGAAATTACAGACAGGGATTCTGGCAGCCTAATTTTAGCAGGGGACCGCAAAATCGAGGTGATTGGAGGAGACAGGAGCAGGAGAGAGAGAGGCGAGGCGTCCTACAAGAAATGGCCTCACATGGGTGCAATAGGCCACCTACACAGTGTAACGTGGGACAAAGCAGGAATAGAGACATGAACGGACGTCAGCAAAGTCCGGTCAGAGTGAATATGGGCCGGGAGCCTATAAATTGTAGAAACAGAGACGAGGTAGCAGTGGAACCGACTGCATCACACTCGGGAAACTGCTAGACAGAAGTCTCAAGGGTTCGGAGATTTCTGTAGCTAAGTGCAATAAGTCACTATCAAAAGAATCCACCAACGCGGTAAGCGTAAAGAGACAGAGCGAGATTACTAACCCAGAGTTAGAAAATAATGGGACTTATGTATTGCCTTATATAGATGCTAAAATATTTGGGATAAAGTGTTGTGTGTTGTTGGACTCGGGCTCCACAAATAATGTATGCAGCTTGGAATTTTTTCAAAAGGTTAGGGATTCAGGAATAAAACTGCAAACGTTACCCATATGTTCACTGTACTGTGCGGGCGCCCTAAGCAAGAAGAAGGAAAAGGTAAAATATCAAGTATGGTTCGAGTTAGAGTGCGGAGAAGTGAAATTAAATGCTATTTTTCTTGTGACACAAAGGTTGACTACCGACATCATTATTGGAGTAGAAAGCTTCTATGAATGGCACGCGCTATTAGATTTCAGGGAAAACAGACTAGGGGTTACGGCAGGTAACGGCAGTGTAGGCCATGTCCCATTCAGTAGCAATAACGCTCGAGCTGAGTTAGATGAGAGAACCGCGGGAGAGATAGAATTACAGGAAGAGTTATTTTTCGTAGAGCATCTAAAAATTTGTAAGAATGTAATTATAGAGGTTAATCCGTGGGAAGGTAACGAGGTAACTAGGGGAGTGTGTCAAGTAGACTGCGGAGAATGCGAATTGTGTATCGGCGAATTAGTCCAGGCGAGACAAATAGGACGCAATCTCATTAGCGGTAGGGCCAGATATTGTAATGAGATTTCGCCGGGCGATCTTAGACAGGTAGACGCGTATAACAATAGGAAGACAGATACTTTCGAAATAGTGAGAGATAAAGTTAACCAGGCACACGGCCTGAGTGAGTGTGAAAGAAAACGCTTAATGGATGTTGTAGGTAGCCATTTAAATGTCTTTTCAGACGCGCCGGGTCTGTGTAGAGTGTATACACACAAAATTAAGGTGGTAGGAATGGAGGAATTTCGGCATAAATGTAGACCCATCCCCCTATCTTTAAGGGATCAGGCAGACGAAGTCATAAATGATATGTTAAAAGACGGAGTTATAGAAGTATCGGACTCGCCTTACGTAAATGCATTGTGCTGGGTTAGGAAGCCCAATGGAAGCTTAAGAGTAACGATCGATGCCCGACACGTTAACTCGTTTTCAGTTAAAGATAATTTCAGGACGGAGTCAGTGGACACTTTGTTAGGCCGTATCAGTGACTGTTCTATATTCACTAGTTTAGACTTGACCAGTTCGTATTGGCAGATTCCGCTTGACGAGGACTCGAGAAAATTCACAGCGTTCCTACATAACGGGAAAGTTTATCAGTATACCCGATGCCCATTCGGCATCGCGAGTTCTGGATCTGCGCTACTAAGGGCACTTGACATAATTTTTGGTGATTCGACGAAAGGTTTTCTGGCACAGTACATTGACGATTTTCTTATATATGGCAATAATGTTGATAGGCATATTAGGGATATTGATTTTGTACTTACTAAACTGAGAGAGGCTGGTATGACAGTCAAGCTGGGGAAAACAGCATTTTTTAAAGTTGAGACAGTTTTTCTGGGTTACGTAATTTCGTCTGACGGAATTAGACCGGACAAAGAGAGAATTCAGAGCATTGCGAGGATCCCGCCGCCGCGGAACCGGAAACAGGTTCGTAGATATCTAGGTATCCTACAATACCAGAATCGGTTTCTCGTCAATTATGCTAAGCATGTAGCCCCACTCAGAGCATTATTGAAGAAGGATACACCCTTCAGGTGGGGGTCGGCAGAGCAGGAAGCTTTCGATCGAACGAAACTGCTTTTCGCCGACTCAATTCTGTTGGAAAGGCCTAACGACAGCCTACCTTTTCAGATTTATACTGATGCGTCTTCATATGGATATGGAGCAATTCTATGTCAGACAGATGAAGATAACAAGCGACATGTGACTGCCACAGCTTCTAGGGGACTGTCGCGTACCGAAAGCAACGCATCAATCACGGAACTAGAGATTTCTGCTGTGTACTTCGCACTACAGAAGTTCCGTCAGTATATCTTTAATAGGCAGATAATCATATTTACTGACCATGTAAGCCTAGCGTTTCTGAGTAGATGCAAATTGACGAACTCTAGAATATCTAGGTATGTGCACGAAATCTTGGCTCATGATGTGACGATTAGACATATTCCGGGGGCAGACAATATTTTTGGTGATTGTCTCTCTCGTTTGAATTCCAAATCGGGGCTACCGGAAACTATCACCGCCCCCGCGTACGAAATCGCCGTGATGAAAATTGATTCCACGAGGAATGGAGCTCTGACGGGAAAATTTCGGAAAATTGCAGATTTGCAGCAGGAGGATTCCACGATAAGGGCCTTAATGGACAAAGCTAGAGAAATCTCACAGGTGAAAGATGAAGTTTATGGATTGCGCTCTGGTATCTTGTATAAATTGCATGGTAGGGATATCCAGAAGTGGAAGATATACATACCTGCGAGTATGGAGAATGAACTTATAAATAACTTTCACCTATCTATGTGTCACTCTGGGAGTGATAGGATCATTTTAACTATGTCAGAATCATTTTATATTAAGCAACTGTCAAAGAAGGTTAGAAGGGTAATATCTCGTTGCGAGGTCTGCCAGAGGGCGAAACCTCTAAATGTAAGGTATGACAATGTACCACAGGTCATTATCAGGGGTAAAAAGAATGAACTTGTAGCAGTGGACGAACACGGTCCAATGCCCACATCGTCCTTCGGACACAGGTACATATTTGTTACGTACGATGTCTTCACAAAATTTGTAAAGATTTACCCTTTAAGAAATATCTCTAGTAAATTGTGTGCTGACAA
Source organism: Periplaneta americana (assembly GCF_040183065.1). NCBI lineage: Eukaryota > Metazoa > Arthropoda > Insecta > Blattodea > Blattidae > Periplaneta > Periplaneta americana. The sequence goes on along the minus strand of NC_091123.1, from coordinate 33,666,443 downwards.
GCTGGTTAGAGATTACATACCGACTTACGGCCCGGTAACAGCGGTGCTCAGTGACAATGTGTCGGTACATAAATCGAAAGTGTTTTGCAAAAGGCTGGAAGATGCGGGCGTGAAACTATACAACTGCTCCGCATACTTTCCCAGCGGTAATCCCTGCGAAAGAGCGCTTAGGGATATATCATTATACCTCCGTATTCTGTGTCACCGAAACCATAAGGACTGGTTTAGGCAATGTGAGGTGATTGAGAGAGTCATGAACCACTCTATCAATCCAACGACCGGAATAGCTCCGATCAAACTTATGTTAGGGATCGATCCCGATCCCATGATAAAGAGTTTGCCGCAGGCAATACAGGAGGGTGAGCCTCCTAGCGATGAACTACTGTGTAAACTAGCTTTCGACCGAATCAGGAAAAAGGCTGAGTATAGACTCGGTAAAGTCAAAAGATATCGCCACAAATGGGAGCCCTCACCCGGCGATTTGGTATTGCTCAGGGACGTGAAGTTATCTTCCGCCCTTAGAGGACGTTACTCACGCATGGAGCTACTGTACAAGGGGCCCTACGAAATTAAAAGTAGATATGGAGACCATACTTTCGAATTGGTAGAAAGGGGAAAAAGTAAACCTGTTGGAAGGTACCACAAGCAACTCTTGCGGCCTTTCAAACAGGAGAGGCTAGGAGGCAGGAATGAGAAAGAGTAAGGATAGTTAGTATCACGCGTACAGCTAGGTGAACATGTACAGGGCGGCTGGTACAACCAAGCACGCAGAGTGTGTAACTGACCAATGAATAAACAATCGTAAATATGTGAATGAATGGGATTGTACATATGTAAATGTGAATATAAATTGTACATTGTTGTGCTTATTGTGTGAGAGTTGTGTACATAGAAAGGCTTGTGAAGATATATGTATTATTTATTGTAATTGCTTGTAGTGATATTATAATCAGATTGTATTGTAAATAATGTGTTACCGGCTGATACCGCGTGGGGGAACTATGAGGCTAGTTATAGGCAGAAAGCGGGGACATCTCATAACATTGGAAACTCTTTCGGGAATTTCCAATGGTTATGTAGATGGGCATTTGAAGCAGTAATTAGGAGAGGGAGAGACCGATTTATTAGCGAAGTGATATCTCCATATTTTTATTACATGTATTCGCGGGGATGTTCTGGCGACTTCGTTAGAATTAGCTTCCTCACACAGGTGTTTCGTCACTTGTCAGCATCGGACAGATTTAGGGCCACCTTGAGCGGGGTTTTCGTATAGAGACTCGATGAAGCATAAAGCCGGAGTTAGACTGGACCCGTGGGAAAGATACTGCCAAGCTTGGGTTTTCCAAAGAACGGGTATTCTTGTGAGATATACAAACTAACTAGATGTTATGGGAAATCCAAAGTTTAAATTTAGAGATGACATATTTCGCGCCCAATAAGAAGAGATCTTGGTCCAGCTTATGAGGTCACTTTGGACCAATAGGGAATAGATTTTAGGCCAGTTAGTGACGTAGTTTTTAACCAATAGAATAGTTAGTTTTAGCGTAGGATAGGTTTTTTATAAATAAGGGTGACGGGGAGCGGAGACGACGACTACTATTCCGCTTCGGAGCGGAGATCATCAAAACAACTTTACTTCGTGTCGGCGGCCCTACATACAGGGCAGAATAACTACTTCGTTTGGTGTCGACAGGACTACTATTTCGCTTCGTGTCATGGTGTACTGGACAGAGTATTGAATTTGTAGTATCGGATAGAGCTTATTCAGAGCCGCCATAGAGTCGATACAAAAGGCGATCAACGATTGAATTATATGTCAGCCGGAAATACATATTCTAGGGTTTACCAAGTGGATAGGACAATAAACTCATAGTTTTGAAGTTTACGCTGCCTTTTATTTAAGTAGCCGGCTTGGTATTATTCCCGACACCAACCTATACCACAACCGTACCTCGGCTACCCTGAGTGAATCTCACGCAACATCGAGACGCACCCACCCTCAAATGGCGCCCAACGTGTGGTCACAATAACCACTCACCCTCAAATGGCGTCCAACGTGGGAACTCAATAACGACATTCCACCCACAAATGGCGCTTTCCAACGTGGGACCGCAATAACGACAACCACCCACAAGTATATATATATATATATTCGAAACTTCAGCTTCTATATTCAAATCGCTTTCAATACGTATCAAAAACTGAATGAAAAGAGGGATAGGGGTGATCATATTGAGTACGGTAAATGTGTTCAAATCGATTTGATTACACCATGAAAACGTAGTAATACAGACACACAAAAACGCATCCACAATAAATCCTCAAAACACAATTCAATTTTAGAACACATATGCTATTTGACTCGACATTACGAAACATAAGTGCACCAGCACCAAAACAACTTCAGAAGAAACCGGAAACAAACAAGGTTCTTATTAGTTCTGAAGAAAGATAAAAGTGAAGCCGAAACTAGCCAATTAAGGTAAATTACCAAGTTAGTTTCACATTAACACAGGAAAGTTGTTTCTATAACAAATTTTAAGTGATAAAAGTGTGTAATCAAGATGTTAATCTTATCGACAATATTATATGAGTTTACATATCGATAAACACGTCGACCTGGTTGGGGAGTTGGTATAGCGCTGGCATTCTATGCCCAAGGTTGCGGGTTCGATCCCGGGCCAGGTCGATGGCATTTAAGTGTGCTTAATGCGACAGGCTCAAGTCAGTAGACTTACTGGCATGTAAAAGAACTCCTGCGGGACAAAATTCCGGCACACCTGGCGACGCTGATATAACCTCTGCAATTAAGAGCGTCGTTAAATAAAACATAACACTATAACATCGATAAACACACCTCCGCACAGTGGTCCAAAATGCAAATTTAGCGGGACAAACTACAGCTTGTCCAAGTTAAGTCTGCGAGTGGGCATATCGGGATGGAATGTAGAGGCAAAACACAGTTGCCACATAGGTCACTTGATGCTCATATTTCAACGTGTGCACATCGTTTAAAATACACTACGGAGCGCACGCATTTCTTGTCCTTGTCTTCAGATAAAGGCAACAGTTACGCTGTCTCCCGGCCTCCCCCCTCATGCAACTTCCTCTCCTACGCCCACGCTTGCCAATCAGAACGCCAAACCTCACTGTCAAGCAGAAGTAGAAGTACAGTCTATTTCAAAGCGTCTTAAATTGTTACCGCTCTATGAACTGAAGCACAGTAGGAAAACTTTGCTGTCATATGAGACTGTACTGGTCTCCTCTTTTTACCGCCTCCTTTTACTACAGAACTGCCTCCAATTTCCCCTCTCGGCTCGCAGACTTAACTTGGTCGAGCTGTAATAAATTTTCAGCAACCTACAGATTTTATGAAATTTTACACAGTAGTTACAGATAGCATATATGTTTTGTATACAAGCTCTGATTACGATGGTATAAGGGGAACTGCCCCATATAGGGGGCGCAATTAAACAAAATTAGTACTTTTTCTCTTATCAGATTTTTATGAAATTTTACACAGTAGTTACAGGTAGCATATATGTGTTGGATACAAGCTCTGATTACGATGGTATAAGGGAAATTGCCCCATACAGGGGGCGCAATTAAACAAAATTAGTACTTTTTCTCTTATCAGATTTTTATGAAATTTTACACAGTAGTTACAGGTAGCATATATGTGTTGGATACAAGCTCTGATTACGATGGTATAAGGGAAACTGCCCCATACAGGGGGCGCAATTAAACAAAATTAGTACTTTTTCTCTTATCAGATTTTTATGAAATTTTACACAGTAGTTACAGGTAGCATATATGTGTTGTATACAAGCTCTCATTACGTTGGTATAAGGGGAACTACCCCTATAGGGGCACAATACTCGAAGAGAAGAAAAATACGGGAGTCGGGAGACTTAAATTAGAGGAAAATACGGGAGATCCCGGGAAATACGGGAGGATTGGCAACCTACTCTCAGCTGAACAGACTCATGGACACTGAATATAAACAAATTCCGTGCAACAAAAGTACACGCTGTTCACATAGCATATTTCAGCTTGAAATAGTTGACTATAGGCTCATAGATCGACTTCTTCTCGAGGTGGACCTCGGCTGACTGATGACATTCTACTTCAAAACGTATCGTGGGGTCCACAATGATGCCCTGTTTAGTGTCAGCATTGTACGCTAAAATATATACTCGTCTCGTTGACCCATTTTCAGCTAGACAGGAGATTTCTTCTTCTACTATCCAGCCCTTATTTCTTAATGCGGCAGCAATTTTGGATCGTACAAGATGATGTCTAGAGTTCCTCAAGAGCAATCCCTGTTCACAGAATCCCAAGACGTGTGCTAAAGTTTCAATCTCCGGGCAGCCATGTCTGCACCGGGTACCGTCGAGAGATCTGCCGGGAACGGAACGAACAGCTGCTAAATTTGCTGTCATTTTCAGGCTAGATATTCATTCACTAGTCGAAAGTCCTTTCTTGTTTGCAATCCAACTGTTGGCGGCTGTTACTTCGCTATACATCTCAACACCTTTTCCCCGTCCTGAAAGGGTCTTCCATGATTCATATTCACGACCTCTCAATTCTTCTCGAAAATTTCAAATTGTAGCTTTAGTAAAGTCTTCGGGAAAAGAAAGGCAGAGGGAATCACACGACGATTTGAGTTCGACATCTGTCTCATCATGTTAACATGCGGATTATCTGCTCTGATTAATGATAGACAGATGTTACAATGTTGAAGAAAAGCTTCCCACGAAGCGCGTATTAACTGAAGTCCTTTTAACGTTTAACTGAAAACTTTTGAACATGAAATTTTTAGGGAAATATTCTGTGCAATATTTTACCCGGTCAATTTTGAATGGAGGAAATTAACAAACGAAGAAATTTACGGTCTCTGGCGAACCATGCATAGTTGCAAAAATCAAAGCTAGGAGGCTAGAGTGGATGGAAGAAGTAAGAACCCAGAAGGGGGAGTGACTAAGAGAATTTTGGAAGAACCGCTATATGGACTAAGGTCACTGCGAAGCCCAAAATTTAGATATTTTGATGATTAAAAAAAACATGAAGACGTTAAGAATTTGTGATGGGAGGAAGAAATGTATGGATAGATACGAGGGCATACTATTGTCAGTCAACCTGCTTTCATAGCTTCGAAAACTAATAATAATAATGATGATAATTTATTTATTTATTATTAATATTTGTGTGCTGATAATGATAATGATAATAATAATAATAATAATAATAATAATAATAATAATAATAATAATAATAATAATAATAAAATAAAGTTTATATCTTCCCAGTGATATCGTTTTTACTCTGGCCATATTCCATATTATTATTATTTGGTAAAGTTTCAGCTAAAACATTGTTAACATGAAACGTCAAGTGTTTGAAACTGGAACAATCCTTGACACTCATGTCTGCATAGTATCTTAAGGTATTGTTCAGTAGACACACGCATTGTTTTGTGGATTCCCCGTGGACCTAACATTTCGCCAATTCATGCATCACGTATTTTGCTTAGTACAGCCTCAAAGCTGGACCTTAACCCTGATAGTTCATTGAAGACTCGTGTGAATAGTTTGCGCTAATTGTGACGTATTGTTCCATTTTACGCCGCTGTTGTTTTCCATTCTTCGGTTGAGCTCGCCAAGACGCTGGATAAATTGCTACATCATGACTCGGTTCCAGTCATTTATATCATCACGGAGAGAATAAATTAGTCATCCCTTAAGGTCAATTTTAATGCGAGACCGACTTCACCTTGTACTTGAAACACGACCCGCTTCGCAATACTGCGCGGGGGTTTTCACGAGGCTTGCAATTTGTTTTCATTGCAACTTATAGCATTCGTTAGTGGCATTTTCAAATGAGTTCTAGTTACGCTTTACCTTGTCATTATACGAATTAGTACGAGAAAGTATTGCGATTGATTTCGGGATGGCCACGGAAATGCACGTTTTAAGCACACAGCACGGCAGTTTATTCTGCCAACACGTCTGAGGGATGACATTGTGACAATTGTGTTAAAAAATCCTGCCAAATCCTATTAATCACATGGTGCCACATTAATAGCAATTGTAATTTTTCACACCCTTTTCTTTGTTTCCCTTCCTTAAAATTTAATATCTATGTTTATATATGTATAATATTTTTTTTGAGGATATACTGAGTCCGTAAGGGCTACCCTTAATGGGGGGCAGTTTACTATTATTATTATTTCATTTCTTTTTGTAATAGTCCAGTGTCAGAAGTAAAAGTCAGTATCGTATAAGCAATCAGCGAATGCATATACTCAGTTTTCCCTTTCTTAGAATTAATTTACTATCGAAAATGGTTTATAAAGGATAACAATGTCGATTTGAGTTCTGAATTATGATGCCAATTTCTTAATTTATATTCTTAACTGAATTTATTTGTGCCCGTAAGTATTTAAAATCATCGACGCTTTCAATTATAGCCTATTTGTTTTAATTTGCAGTTGATACTCGTACGTGAGGATAGATTTCGAGAATCTATTATTAATTGGGACTTTATTGCTGGAAGGACAATGGCCGAAATTTTTTCTTCCCTCACGAGGGCTTTCTGCGTATCGTTAGTCTACGGAATGACGCTTTAGAACACTGATCATCATGATGGACACGGGCGCTCAACATTGCTAGCGGGCATTACCTCATCCTCCGCATTATGCAACTCTATGCCCCGTTCAGTAGCGACCTGTGACAGAAGCTAGCTGCAATGTTGAATACAAGTAATATGTATCAACGGCACTCTCCTTCGGAAGGAATTTCATTCACGATTTCAAGACTAGGAATTATGGAGTCAGATTTTACAATTCTCATAGCCCAGTCAAGGGAAAAGATGTTATTTTTCCGAAACTTTTCCCAGTGTTTCGGTTCCAAGAAAGTACTACTTCCAAAATAACAGCAAGCGTCTAACATAACGTAATAATCACCAAAATCTTATGTTGTTTTAGAACCAGTTCCATTTCCAAAATCTTAGATCATAACGCAATTCGAACCACGACAACTGTTACAGTCACCTGTTAAATGCAGTAATTTATGCAATCTATAAAATATCGCAATGGTTTGATCATTCCTTCTGTTAAATAAAGGCCATAACCAAACCACACAACAATTCAATCTACGCAGAACACATCACGAACTCCAATCACAACTACAGCAACATAGACACTGACATGAAAATACTGCACATCCAACCAAAAAAACTGCAACTTAACATTCTAGAACAATATGAAACTTATAAACATACAAAAACACATATCACGTCCTGAACACTCAATTGAATTTCAAAACACACACTCTTTTCTACACAATTATAGACATACCTCACCACAACAGAAAACCAGAAGACAGCGCGAGATCTTCACTAGGCTTCGGACAATGAAGGATACCACTTCGAAACTAGTCAGCCAGATAAATTGCAAAAGTTAAAACAGTAAAGATATCATAAAGTTATTTAGTGATTAAAGGTGTCAAAAGAGTGTATCGAACAATGAATAATAAAAAATAACATTCTCTTCGGTATTTTAAGACCAAAAATATCTCCTATAGTCTACCCATATAACAGCTTTCGATCTTTCTCGGTACAGCTGATCGAAAGTTGCCGACCTCATGACAAGCTGCTTTCGATTTATACAGGTTATTCGGATGAGTTTGTTGCAATTTCTAGGGAGTGACAGGAAAAAATGTCAAAAGCAACAATTTTTTCCAACAAAGCCACACCCGGCGCGGCGGTGCTTCAGTAAGACGCCGTATGTCCTAACAGCAGCGCACCACGATCAACACCATCCTGAAAGACGGATCTGAAAAAGTCGTGCGGCTTGGCCACCATCTTCCCCGGACCTTAATTTTTTCATCAGAAAAATTGGAAAAGTCTATGTATTCTATAAAACAGCGGCTAAAGTCTTGAATCAACTTTTGGTAAGAATCTTAGCCGCTTGCGATGACGGAAAAAACAAACCAAGCATATTTGAAAGAATTCGATAGTCAACTGCGCAACTCTGTAAATGTGCAAACTGCTGAATGGATGTCATTTCTAGTACCTTCCATACACCATTTATGATTTTTATTACGTTAATAGCTATGGAAGTAATAACTCGCACATAATAAAAATATTCCTTTCTAAATACTAAGTTCGGAGCTTTTCATCCAAAATTCCCTTAATTTAGGCTAATTCAAAAGGACAATGCAGAAAGGGTACATCTTCTGATTTTCAGATACGAATATGAACCGTAGGACCTTTCTGCACTGCTATTGCAATTGTTATGCGTTACTTTTGAAAGACCTCTCCCACTCACAGTTGCGAAATCTATTATAAGAGGATGCATTAAACAGAATAATAAAGAAGTCACCAGGGCAAGAGATGACGTATTTGAGGAAGTGGTGTGCTTCATCGCAATGCAAATCCATTACCCCATGCCTCCGCACTCGGATTAGTGAACTGTGTGTCCGGAGGCAGTGGTCACGAGGTCACACATCTTGACCAAGGTTTTCTTCTCCGGATAGTACTTTCAAATGTGCAAAGACAGTTTCCTTCCTCTCTCCCGTTCCCGTATAATTATTCCATCATCTCAGTTGGAACTGACATCCGTAGGTATGGCGAATTAATTAGTACTGTCAAATAATAAATCAGTCCAGTTCTAGCGACTAAATGAAAACATAATATTTCTTTATTTAAGGTACAAAGATTATTCAGAGACAAGGACATGGTGATATAATATTGGTATAATAGAAGAGCCTATTTTCCATCTTGGTGGCCCGAATTCTATCTCCGATCTGGTCGTGATGGGATTCCCAATGGATATAGTAGATGTTGTGGAAGGTTTTGACATGTAAATATAACTTATTTCCTAATCATTTTTTTCAACCAAGAGAGCATATTTACTATGTAAAGGATTAGGAAAATCCAAATTTTGAACTTACAAATGTTTTTGGGTTTTGATTTTTTGTTTTTTTTTTTATTATTTTATATTATAAATATTTTCAAACCCAAGTTTTTAGTAGAAGATTTCAATTTTTAAGCTTCCCTTTTTTTGGTTACATTCACAAGACGTAGATAAAATTTTCTATGCATTCCTTTTAAGGAATATCTTATTTATTCACCTTTGAAAGTTTTTTTTATTTTGAAAATGTTATTATTTCTATAATTCATTAAAAACAATTAATAAAATAAACTGGCAGCATTTTTTTTACAAAATAAATGCAGAGAAACATGCAACTACCTCATAAGTAGTTTCAGTAAAAATTTCATCCAGATTGATTAATATTTGGCATAAAAACGTTGGTGTTGAATCAAGAAAAATAAACTTTCGGAAAAAATGGATTTGAAAGTAAAATGAATATTTATGTAATACATACTTATTAAAATTTTCCTCCGCTACATTCATCTAGTAACGTCAGGGAGCCAATTTTAAATTTGTAATCAGAAATTTATAAAAAAGAATTTTGGATGAAAAAAGAATTTTGACAGCTCTTTAAATGTCACGCCTCTTTATAGCCTTAATTTAAAAAAAATTACACATATCTGTAATAAGAATTGAACTAAATCCATTTGGGGTAGTCGGCCTGGTTGGCGCAGTTGATATAGCGCTGGCCTCCTATGCACGAGGTTGCGGGTTCGACCCCGGGCCAGGTAATGGCATTTAAATGCGACAGGCTCATGACAGTAGAGTTACTGGCATGTAAAAGAACTCCTGCGGGACAAAATTCCGGTACACCGGCGACGCTGACATAACCTCGGCAGTTGCGAGCGTCGTTAAATAAAACATAGCATTAACATTTGGGGTATGAAAATATACATTCTAAAGAAGTGAAATAGGCAATAAAAATGTTTTGAAAATTTGTCATGATTTTTCGTGAAGTCTTCCCTTAAGAACCTCACTTCCGCTAACTCTATGCGTTTCTTGTTCCCTTTCGTCAGCGTTCAGCATTCAGATCCGTATAATAAAGAAGGAATGACTAGCATTTTATTAGTACATTATGCAACGAGCCTATAATGGTAGTAATTAAGACGAGAGTATGTTTGTTTATGAAACGAGCGCAAGCGAGTTTCATAATTTTCATACGAGCGTCTTAATTACCATTATAGGCAAGTTTCATACGACTTTTTATGCTCGACCATTTTTCTAACTTGAAATTATTGATAAGTATTCATGTTATGGTTATGTAAGTGAGGAGCGGAACTGACCTGAATTGTGAGATGTGCGCAGACGCGAAAGTATTGATTTTTTCCGAAACACGAATGTCATTGACCTTGATATAATCTAGAGAATAGCATGAACATTAGGCTTGATGTAACCTGGAAATTGATTTAGAATTGTAAAACGAGATGACAAATTGAATTTATTTGAATATTATTTACAATTAACGCTAATTATTATAGTAACAGAACATAACCTTCTGCGACAGTATTGGATTTCCAGCCTCCGTGACTTTTCGCTAATTGTCTTTCGATTGCATATCCGAGAATAATCGATACTTGCGGTTTTATAATGGTACAATCAGTACAATGGTGATTTCTCATTGGCTGAACAACTGAATTATAATGAATAGGTGTACTTTAATGAGGTGCATTAAAGGGCTACTACCAGGTGTATAATTACTACATTTCGGCATGGTCGAGCATAAAAAATTTTAAGGCACCCTAAATAATACAAATAAGACTACATAGTGAAAATAATTCTTGCACAACATACAAAGCGAGTTTACTTTATGGATCGTCTTTTCTCTCTATTATTCAATATTTTATTAGACGTAAGAATCCTATGAAAGCTTGTGCACGGTTTCCAACAGTATCATGAGCAATAATGAATAAAGTGGAGCAGAAAGTATGTAGACGATCGCTAATAGCAACAAACATACTGCTGGACGAGATTGACAAAGTAGAAGAAGTAGCATAAGAAGGAACAAGAAAGAAGGGTATAAAGAGGAAATGAAAGGAAAGAAGGTGAGATCAGAGAAAGAAAGGAAGAAAAAATGTGAGATGGAAGAAAGGGAGATTGGAGGCAGAGGAGTATAGAGAAGGGGAAAAGAGAAAGGAGAATAGAAGAGACGAGAGAAGGGAAAGGGAGAGTAAGGAAGCACAGAAGGGGATAAGTAGGGAAAAGAGTAAAGTGGACAGTAGGGAAAGAAGAGGACAGGAGAGGAGTGAATAGAGAAGGCGGAAACTTTAGAGAAGAGGAGAGAACAGAAGGGAAAGGTATTAAAAGAGAAAAGAGGAGACTAAAATAAAAGAAAATATGAGAGGATGAAGGAAAAGAACAAGAGAGGAGGGCAGTAGAGAAGAGAGAAGATTACAGACGAAAAAATGGGATAAGTAAAGGACAGAAGAAGATAGAAGAGGAGAGGGAAGCAAAAAGAAATGAGGGAAAAGAAGAAATAACAGAGGACAGGAGATAGATGGCAAACAAGGAGAGGATAAGAAACAAGATTATAGAATGATAGAAGAGAGGTAGTGAAATTAAGGGAGAGAAGTGAATGTGGGAACAGAAAGAGGAGAGGAGAGGAGAGTGGGAGGGGAGGGGACGGGAGATGAGGGGAGAGGAGAAGAGATGAGGAGAGGAGAGGAGAGGAGAGGAGAGGAGAGGAGAGGAGAGGAGAGGAGAGGAGAGGAGAGGAGAGTTAAAATTGAAGCCCTTCACGAATTTTATTGGAAAAAAACACTCACAAAGAAACATCTTTCATGATGAAGTCGATATGGATGGATAATAAAGTTGGCTTCATGGGTTTAGTCATAATATTATTGTAATGATAATACTGGAAAATTTGGTCGTCCCGCTGGGTTAACGCTACCTAGAACAGTACTTCTGTTGTCACGACCCTTCTAAGGATTGTGTTTGCATCTGTAGGCATTTCAAGTAGTAATTAGCAGTGGCCCTTGGCGTCACGAAGCCAAATTATAGCAATGTCCTACAAATTGCGTCAGGCGCTCACAATTATTTCCAAGGCCCTCTCAAAGATGCCTTCCGGTCCGGTGCATACGGAGTGAATGTATTTTATACAGAGTGTTCTGGTGGATTTAAAAAAAATAGAGACACTTTCTCGGGAAACAAATGAATAGAAATATTCATATTGGCCTACTATTTCTGTGAAAACGCCTTAGATTTTGAATAATTAGAATTACAAGTGCGAAACAATTACGCTGTGACAGCAGTGTGATAAATATGACAGGTTTGAGATATAATATGATGTGTTACAAATATATAATTTATTGTTTAGAATTCACATCACGTTTTTCTTCTCAGTGTTATTACCTCTCACAGAAGACGAATACGTAGAGAATCCTGTTTGAAGCATGCACTGACAAGTTACGAGTTATTGGGGACGGTCTTTTGGACATATTGCTGTATCTGGTATAGGGATTGTATTCGAGTAAGTTGTAGCAATGAATAAATTAATATTGTAATACAACAAAGTAGGTGACTATTCAGGTATCCTAATTTTCCCTGAAGATGTAACATATAGGCCTTTATAACAGCAATGACGAAATTAGGGACCAGATCATATCTCAGATGGGGAATTCCTCAACTTCGGGATCTACAATTTTTGCTACAGAGGATATAGAAAATACTGTATATACACAGTACCATTAGAATGTGTTCAGGAACAAGGGGGCTATAAATAGTCCAAAAGAGAAGGCGGTAAATAATAATAATAATAATAATAATAATAATAATAATAATAATAATAATAATAATAATAATGACGAAATTAGAGAGCAGATCAAATCTCAGATGGGGAATGCCTCAACACCCTTTGGTTATACAGAATGATTCAATAGATTGTTTAAATAATTCTTCAGATATAAAATATTTCTAAATATAATTTGAAACACAGTAATATTACGTGATTTCAATTACATGACGTTGTTATTACTTAATTAGGAATGTAATAACATCAAAACATTAAATACTTTGTTACTGTAAGAAAATATTCATCCGTACGAGTACTATTACACCAACATTTATCGTACTGCGGAACCTTACCTTTGTTTACGAGATCTGTTCAAAGAGTCCTTCGTAAAAATCGGTCATGTAACGTTATACTGTTGCAACATGCACAATAGTACAACTAATTATGTAGCAGATAACGGAAATTGCCACACTATTGACGTCTTTTCGTATGTTTCTTTGGCGTCTCGGATATTTTGCAGCACGAATTCTTCATTATTTAGAGTTCAAGTTTAATAATACAAGGTTTAAATTGTTATTTATTATTATTTACTATTCTACTACTTGTATTCTTTAGGTTAGTGACCTAACTCGTCTTCTTGTAGATTCGACCATCAGAGGGAGGAGTTTGTTTACAAAACATATGTATCTCCTCCAGAGTCATGAAGTACAGACAGGTAAAGAAAGCTTGCTGTACACGATAAATGATATCGTATGTTAGTATATTTCAACTGTAGTTATTTCGGAAACTATTCCAATTAATGGATATGTTTATTTATACTCTTTATTAAAAATTACGTTATCTTTCATAACCTATCATTTCACAAATACCATTTTACATCACCCGGTATAGCGCCGATGGAATTGGCGATAGCGAGACAATATTTGACATGATTAGTTCGAAGCTTCACCATGAGATTATCTGCCATTCGCCTTTCAATTAAGGAAAACACAGGGAAAAAAACTAAGTAATTAGCCCAACGTCCTAGAACAGTCTCAGATCTCGAATTCAAATCGCTACTGTCTGAATTACGCCGGTGGCTTTGTTCAATATGAGATTCTTCGTTTTCAAGGAGTTATTCTGACGCATTACTAGGATTACCACTGTGAGATGGATTATAACTCAATCTTTTTGTTAAAGTTTGTTTCGCGCAATACATCCTTGAGTCCTGTGCGGAGTTCAAAGCAACACACTGTACATAGCAAGCAGTGCGGCCGACCCTGTTCTAATACTGCCCGAGGAGGGAATGTCCCTACAAGTCATTAGTGCAGGCCTGTTTCTTGCGCATTGTAAAGACTGCACGCATGCAGCAGCCGCGCTGCAAGCAGAAGCAACGCATCTGCTGCAGATAAAGCCACCCCTCGCACAGCTACGCCAGTTTCTTGTCTTGTAATAGCGCCCACCCTTCTTGCACAAGAAATCAACTTCTGGTCGACATAGACTGGTTTCCGAGCTCTGACTTGTTGCATCACAAGTTCAGTCGCACGGTTTCATCACCAGCATTGTGTCATACGTAACGATTCAGGCATCGGCGCCATCTCCTGGCGTGTTTGTGGTTACTTGCTAAGTGCAACGGTCGCAGCAGACTCACATGAAGAAGATGCAATAGTTACTTGATTAGTGATTTGGCTTTGCTTCGCTTTACGAGCGCTGGACCCGGAACGAGTCCGTACACTTTGCATGCTTTGGCCCATTGTGAGACCAATTTATATGCATCATGCAACAGGTGATCCCGGTGGCATTCGTGAACTCGATGCTGACAGGTGGGCCACCCTGTCTCAGTCCCTGATAGCGCCAGGTCCCGTTTCGCGGTCGAGTAGCCTGATAAGCCTCAGGGCACCGGAGCCCCAAGACCTTCCTGTCATTGTCGGCTGACAGGTGCACCATCCTGTCTCAACTGTCGATAAAGCCGGGTCCTATAAACACACGAGCAGCCTATTAAGTCCCAAGGGCCCGGAGCCCCAAGTTCTTCCTATATCAGCTTCGGAAACCCGCATTACCCCCAAAACTACACTCCAGGCTATTTTTACTATTGCAGATGATGGATGAAATGAGGGGCAGGTGGAGAGTGTTGGTAAAATTATAGAGGCAAATGGGAGTACTCTGACTATTACACTCTTACTACGTCATACTACTTTTGACCAATAAAACGGTACGAAAGGACGTATTTCAACCAATCATGGCTGCTTATATCGCGTCCCTAGCATTTGTTTAATTTTATCGCGTCCCTAGCATTTGTTTCTTTGTTTGCCAACATTTGAAACTGCGCTGGTCTAAAAATTAAATAAATAAAAATAAAAATCACTGATCATACCTATGAGATCTTCTGAAATCCTATTTACAAATAAATGAAGAGCACCATTCGGAAATCCTGAATAGGTTGAATATACCATGTAGGCCTAAATCAACGAGTTCCACTTCTATTACGCACACGTCCAGTATAACATCAATTGAACCACCAACCACATTCAAATTTGAAAATTGTACATTCAATAATTATTCCTTTTAAAATTATTCATTCGGAAATCCTGAATAAGTTGAATATACCATGCAGGCCTACATCAACGAGTTCCACTTCTATTACGCACACGTCCAATATAACATCAATTGAACCACCAACCACATTCAAATTTGAAATTTTACATTCAACAATTATTCCTTTTAAAATTATTCATGTTTATTTTTTTATGTCATCGCCGTTAATTAAAACTTTTCTAACACTTGTGTACAGTATATTAGTTAGGTTATGTTATAGCCTCTGCTATATGATATTATGGATAGTCACGTATCAGAGATTGTTTAATATTAAGATTTATTGAAAATCATCTGCCAAGTGACGTTGATTACTGGGATTCGGATAATTGAAGTGGAATGTTGCATTTTAATGAAAATGAAACTGAATCAACAAAGCCTTCTTGACTAGTAACATTGCCATCGTGTATAATAGATCGAGAACTTCTCGACGAGAAGGCATTGCTCACTACTGCCATCTAGCATGCATCTAGCGTAATATTTGTAATGTTGAGATGGTACAATAATACATTTGAAGACAGTTGTATTTTCGTTAGTCAATTAATATTTTATTGTGTTGGAGTACTTCGTTACTTCTAATCTTTAAATACTTTCTTCTAATCGTGTAATAGTCAATTAAATCCCACTCAAGTTTTGATTTTCTCTATATAAATCAAAACGTCTAGTGAGATTACTGTTGATAAAAGTCCTCTGCAATATCTGCTTTGTTCAAATTCCATCATGATCTAGCCAGGGATTAAACCGAGCTGCCTGGATGGAAGACCAGCACGCTATCACTTCATCCAGAGACGCTGCGTTTATTAGTGATACGAATTATTATACATTATGAAGAAATAACAGAATGACGAGTGAAATACAGGAAAATCTCGAGAAAACATGCCCACACACCGTCATGTTAACCATATATTCAGTGGCGTCTCGTGGCCTAGAATTTGTCCGGGGCTATTTGATTACAGTTTGTCATGCGTGGTACTAAAACTAAAAAGTTATTTCATTACTACTCATAAAATTCATTATCTTCACTTGTATTACATTATTTTACCGCGATACGAACGCGACCGCGACAGAACTGAATAAGCCCCAACAGACGACCCTCTCTCGGCGCCTTCACTCGCAACAGCTGTGTTATAGGATCTAGCATCTCCGTGCACTGAGCGCTACGTCGAACCAGGAACTACGTCATACTCTCCTCGTAAGGTCTATATTGGGGATCTAGCATCTCCGGGCTAGAATTTATCTGTCGCTTCTACAACAGAAGATCTGTTCTCCTCCGCGCAGATGAAGTCCAAACCTTGGCTATAAAGAGAAAGAGATTTCCCCTATATTTGAGAGTTGTTCGTAAATATCTGAAATAATATACTACGCAAATTTTCATGCGGGGCTAGCCCCGAAAGCCCCAAAGGACGAGACGCCCCTGCTTATATTGCCAAGATTTGAACAAGAGACCTCGTCATAAATGGGAGACGCTCTAGGACATTACATACTTTCGATTTAACACAAAGTACGTTTGCCATTGGTCAGTGGAGTATCAATAAGCTTGTTCATTGGGTGAGAGACATTCGAGGGGAATTATCACAAAAATCGGTTACAACGCCTGAAGAGTATATTTAACTCCACACTGTATCAGTATTGCCACTTTCACGAAACGGAAAGGTTTTTTTCTCTCCAATTTCAAGATCTGCTTATCTTGTGTGGTTTTTCCTGCAGCGTATGCTTATTTCCGATGTAGAAAGGTCATACAACGACAGCTGTAACATCTGGTGCGCTACGAACAACAAACACATCATTCCTTGCTGTTTTCCGGAGCGGAACGATAATCAATTTCGATGAACGAGGCAGCACGAACTCACGCGGAAATACGCCACAAAAAGCTGCAAGAAAGGATGCCTAGCTGCAAGGGAAACTTGTAATAGTCGTAGTAGTACAGTATCAGTAGTAGTAGTAGTAGTAGTAGTAGTAGTAGTAGTAGTAGTAGTAGTAGTAGTAGTAGTAGTAGTAGTAGTAGTAGTAATAGTGGTACAGTAGCATTTAATTTTACGGTTTCAACTGCAGAAGTAACTCAACGTAGAAGTACAACGTGAGACACAAAAGGTCTACGATATCTTCCTGAAACCTTCTAGCAGGAATAGAGTTCTTTTACAAGTCGTAAATCTAAAAGAGCTTTACTTCCCTCCCAAAGGAAGCCATACCAAGAATTTTAACGCCCTTGGTTAGGTTTCAACCCACGAACTTCGGATACACCAGATCACGGATGAGTCCGCCGGAGTAATGATTAGCATACCTGACCGTGAAACGAGCGGGGTCAAATCCTGGTTGCGACAAGTTACCTGGATGAGGTTTTTCTTGGGGTTTTCCTTCAACCCATTAAGAGCAAATGTTTGGCAAATTTCGGCGCTGGATCCCCGAGTCATTTCGCTGATAATATCATTTGTATTTCATTCAGACGCTAAATAACCATAGCATTCGATAAAAACGTCGTAAAATAAACCGGTTAAAAACACGGAGGACGATGGAAAAACTTGTCATTATTAATAAACTTCGAGTTAGCTTGGCGACGAATGTGTTTCTAGGTGATTATAACTTTTGAAAACGTAAGGTATCTTTTAAAAAGAAAGGAAGGCTTAAAGTACAGTATACAGTTACATTGTATTTAAAGTTTTCTATCACTCATAAAATCAATTATTTACAGTTTTAATAAAGGAAAGAGGACACTTTGGTATTCATTAGAACATTCAAAACTATCACATCGCACCTTTGTACAATCTGAAAACATTTCAAATGTCTTAAAACATAATCATGTAATACTGGGTCCTCCAATATATTATGACGGTTTCTTCACACCGCAAGCTCAGCTGCATTTTATGTTATACGCCACGCAGAGTTATCGCGAATTCGGCTGTTGTTTCGCGGTAATAACTTTAGTTTCTAAAAACTGTTTACTGAGGAAAATGTTTATAAACAGCTTGAAATGAATACAAGTACTGTACATCTTGCCTTTGTCACAAGAGATGTTAAAAGTGTCCTCCTTCTCAATACGTTTTTTATATCTCCGAAAATTGTTCCGAAATACATAATTACTAATTTTTCCTTGCGAAACGTTTGAAATAATTTAAGATATTTCCTCCCACATTTTGCATAACTTACAATTATAAAAACTCGCTGCAATATGCTACCCACCATTCTCAAACAGAAAAAACACAATAGCTTGCACTACACTACATACGAATGAGACTCCCTTCAGTAGCTCGCAACATAGTGAGACGACCTGCATGCATGCAACGCCTGTCAAACGCCTTCGAACTTCGGCGCGTACGACAGAGTAACTGTGAGAGCCAACATCTCTGCACGTTCTCTGGTGTCATTTATGGGAGAACTCTGCACTTCTTGAATGACAATGAAAAAATACTTAAAAAGAAGTAACTATATATACATATTATTATATCCTATATAAGAAAAATAAGAAAATGCAGAGTTAGGATCTTATCGATTCCAAACCCTAAACAAAGTCCTTTTCAATTTTAAGAAATTCTCCAGTTCTGTTCGTCAGAACGTGAAATAAAAATAAAACTTATTATAAGTTATGGAGCACACAAGTAAACTAATCTGCAAAAATGCACTTCGACACAGTTGATCAGAAATAGCAATTAATGGTCAGTTTTTCGTCCCCGCGATTTCCAGACTGGAGTAGGAAGAAAATCGTTCATACAATTATCCGATGTGATTATCCTAGTGCACAAGAAAGACAACAAAAACGCGTGTTATGCAAGTGATTGCTCCGATCCCTTCCCCTGCCTTCTGCAAAGAATGGATCAATTTTCTAACAGTAAAATATAAAGCCTTGCACCGATGGGTATGTAATGGAATAGTAAGCAAGAACCAACTAACAAGATGTAAAAAAAAAAATTAAACTGCGGGCTTCATTTCAGTGTTTGCATCAAGATATCTCACAATGGTGTAGTCAGATATTCCGTGCCCTTCTTTGGATGTTACAAATGAGACTCATGATTCAATGAAATGTCATGTTTTTATCTTTTCTTTATTTTCATTTCCAGGTGCAATATTGAACAAAAAGTCTAGAGCATTGAATTTCCGCAGCAGAGATATGTTGAGACCAAGCGGAATTTGTGGTAATAAGAGTAGTTGCGGAAGACTTCCTAAGGGTAAACCCGATTCCTCTCCTATCACTTCTCTACTCTCTCTCATCGATGCAAAAAGCAACTGGAAGTTACGGTAGCCTATATTCACAAGTCTGTGGGATTCCTACAGCGAAATGTACAGCGGACAAGTAGCCGTGTTCAGTCTTGAAGGTATGTCGCTCAGTCAGTAAGTCCAGTCAGTCGGTGTATGAGACAGTTGAGAAAGAGGATCATTAATTTAGTCAGTAAGTTAATCGGTCCAGTCGGTCTATCAGGCAGTCGGGACAGTAGATCATTCAATCAGTCCAATCCATCGATCTATCAGTCAATCGGAAGAGTAGGTCTTTCATTAAGTCAGGCGGGGCGGCATGTCAGTCATTCACTCAGTAAATCGAGACAGCAAGTCGGTAATTTAATATAGACTGGTCCAAAATAAACCGGGAACGAGAACGAGAACGAGAACAGGATGCGGAGGACGTGAACGTGAAGATATTTTATTCACAATAAACCGTGAACGGAAACGACTATGCACATCGATATGTATGTCAATAACGATATGGAAAGTCGATATTATACATTCTGATGTTATTTGTGTATAACTGACCAATATCGTTCTCTCATCAGTACAAGCCAGCCAACATAGACACAGATTAACTAACTTCAAAATTTATGACACGGAGTATTCAAGAATTCAATTCAAGAGGTAAACTGGTCACATATAGAAGTAGCATGTATTTAAAATGATTCTACTGAATTTCTTAGTTAGAAACGATAGATGAAGAAATTATGTCACGGCCTCTTTGCTACAAAATATACGACGACAAAATAGCTTTATGGTGACAAAAGAGTGAATCTAATAGGCTATGATGGGGGAATAAGAACGGCAAAGTTAAAACTTTGGCAATTTGTCGTTGTTTACGTTCCCGATTTATTGTAGAGCAGGCCTAAGTCGGAACTGCAGGTAGGTCGGTAGGTCAGTCAGTCCAGTTGGTCGGCATGTCAGTTGGAACAGTGGGTATTTCACTTAGGTGGGACAGCAGTTCAGTCAGGACAGCAAGTCGTTAATTTAGTCAGGCGGGACGGCAGGTAAATCAATCAATTGGGACAGCCAGGCAGTTATTTAGTAAGTCAGAACTGTAGGTAGGTAGGTAGGTAGGTAGGTAGGTAGGTAGGTAGCTATCTAGGTAGGTCGGTCGGTCAGTCAGTCAGGATAGCAAGAAGTTCATTTAGTCAGGCGGGACGGCAGGTAAATCAATCAGTTGGGACAGCCAGGCTTAATTTAGTAAGTCAGAACTGTAGGTAGGTAGCTATGTAGGTAGGTAGTTAGGTCGGTCAGTCAGTCAGGATAGCAAGTCGTTCATTTAGTCAGCCGGGACGGTAGGTAAATCAATCAGTTGGGACAGCCAGGCGGTTATTTAGTATGTCAGAACTGTAGGTAGATAGGTAGCTATCTAGGTAGGTCGGTCGATCAGTCAGTCAGGAGAGCAAGTCGTTCATTTAGTCAGGAGGGACGGCAGGTAAATCAATCAGTTGGGACAACCAGGCGGCTATTTAGTATGTCAGAACAGTAGGTAGATAGTTAGCTATCTAGGTAGGTCGGTCGGTCGGTCAGTCAGTCAGGAGAGCAAGTCGTTCATTTAGACAGGAGGGACGGCAGGTAAATCAATGTTGGGACAGCCAGGCGTTTATTTAGTAAGTCAGAACTGTAGGTAGGTAGCTATATAGGTAGGTAGTTAGGTCGGTCAGTCAGTCAGTCAGTCACTCAGTCAGTCAGGATAGCAAGTCGTTCATTTAGTCAGCCGGGACGGCAGGTAAATCAATCAGTTGGGACAGCCAGGCGGTTATTTAGTAAGTCAGAAATGTAGATAGATAGGTAGCTATCTAGGTAGGTCGGTCGGTCAGTCAGTCAGGAGAGCAAAGTCGTTCATTTAGTCAGGAGGGACGGCAGGTAAATCAATCAGTTGGGACAGCCAGTCGGTTATTTACTAAGTCAGAACTGTAGGTAGGTAGGTAGTTAGGTCGGTCAGTCAGTCAGTCAGTCACTCAGTCAGGATAGCAAGTCGTTCATTTAGTCATCCGGGACGGCAGGTAAATCAATCAGTTGGGACAGCCAGGCGGTTATTTAGTAAGTCAGAAATGTAGATAGATAGGTAGCTATCTAGGTAGGTCGGTCGGTTAGTCAGTCAGGATAGCAAGTCGTTCATTTAGTCAGCCGGGACGGCAGGTAAATCAATCAGTTGGGACAGCCAGGCGGTTATTTAGTAAATCAGAACTGTAGATAGATAGGTAGCTATCTAGGTAGGTCGGTCAGTCAGTCAGTCAGGAGAGCAAGTCGTTCATTTAGTCAGGAGGGACGGCAGGTAAATCAATCAGTTGGGACAGCCAGTCGGTTATTTAGTAAGTCAGAACTGTAGGGAGGTAGGTAGGTAGGTAGGTAGTAGTTAGGTCGGTCGGTCAGTCAGTCCAGTTGGTCGGAATATCAACCAGTCGGAACAACAGGTCGCAGGTCGGTCATTTAGTCAGGCGGAATGGCAGTCCAGCCAGGACAGCAAGTCGTTCACGTAGTCAAGCGGGACGGCAGATAACTTAAATCAATCAGTTGGGACAGCCAGGCGGTTATTTAGTAAGTCAGAACTGTAGGTAGGTAGCTATGTAGGTAGGTAGTTAGGACGGTCAGTCAGTCAGTCAGGATAGCAAGTCGTTCATTTAGTCAGCCGGGACGGCAGGTAAATCAATCAGTTGGGACAGCCAGTCGGTTTTTTAGTAAGTCAGAACTGCAGGTAGGTATGTAGGTAGGTAGAAGTTAGGTCGGTCGGTCGGTCGGTCGGTCGGTCGGTCAGTCAGTCCAGTTGGTCGGAATATCAACCAGTCGGAACAACAAGTCGGCAGGTCGGTCATTTAGTCAGGCGGAATGGCAGTTCAGTCAGGACAGCAAGTCGTTCACTTAGTCAGGCGGGACAGCAGGTAAATCAATCAGTTGGGACAGCCAGTCGGTTATTTAATAAGTCGGAACTGTAGGTAGCTAGGTAGGTAGTTAGGTCGGTCGGTCGGTCGGGACAAGTCGTTCATTTAGTCAGGCGGGACGGTAGGTAAATCAATCAGTCGGAAGAGCCAGTCGGTTATTTAGTAGACTACGTCGGAACTGCAGGTAGATAGGTAGTTATGTAGGTAGGTAGTAATTAGGTCGGTCGGTCAGTCAGTCAGTCCAGCTGGTCGGAATATCAATCAGTCGGGACAACAGTCGGTCATATAGTTAGGCGGAACAATAGTTCAGTCAGATATTTGGAATGATAGGTTAGGCCGGTCATTAAGTCTGCTGGGATGGTAGGCCGGTCAGTCAGCCAGTTAGGATGGTCGGTCAGTTAGTAAAGTAGTCGGGAAGGTAGACGTCACTCAATCAGTATGTTAGTCAGCCGGTCGGTCAGCCGGCAATCGATATCAGTCATTAACAATAACAGGCCCATCGGTGTATCTGTCTATCGACAAGTTCATCTATCAATCTACATTTCAAGTACTCAAGCGCTCCCTTACGATTTTCTCAAAAGATATAATACTGATGCCGTATAATTTTACTACCTCATGCACAGACTGCTCAAACCAATCAAATTAGGGTTAAGAATGAAAACGTATTAGAAAGTACATGAAATCTACTTAACTACAATTATAGATTAAGTACCTATTTGTATATGTATATGAATAGTGAACGTAAAAACAGCAGGGGGTAGGACAATGATTTGAATACTTATGACGAAACTGATTTTCTTCAAACACGATTCGACATAATTTGAGTCTTAGTTTCTTGTTATTATTTTAGATGATAAATGCATGCAAATATTTGAAATTTTTAGGTCACAGAATTCCGAGCACTTGTTATAACACCTGTTCAAGCTTTCGTGACGTTCTATTGCTCAAATCATGCTTCTATTAACCGTAAAATGAGTTATCTTATCTACAAGAGGTGAAAGGTTCGACACATTACAATTTCATGCGGCATAGAAGCCTAAATATTATGATCGTTTTATTGGTTGTATTACTGGCGACGGGAGTGAGTTGAAAAGCATTTTAACGAAAGGAACAAATGCGAATATTGGATATACCGTTCTGGCTTAGATCGGATAGCACACGAATCCATTCACCCATTAATTTACTAATTCCGCAATACATCTTTGCCTATAAAATCTTATTTCAGTAATATGTAGATCACCCAATAAATGAAAAAATTAGAATAAGAAAATCATACGGTTGCCTACGTACAATATTTCATTAGCAATTTTTGCAGAAAACATACCAAGATAAATAATAGCCTACTCATAAAAATACTAACTTAACAATAAAGGATAATGTCTCCCCTTCAATTACGTACACCATTTGCACTACGATCTATGTTGCGGTTTCTAGTATCAGGAAATTATTACAGTAGGTTATGTGCAATTAATACAGCATGAGTTGAATGAACCGTCCCAATTTCTGTAAATGAGTATAAACAACAAGTAGGGCTTGCAGAACCAGAAGAGTATTCACATCCATTGTCTACGAAGTATTTAATGAAATTAAACTTATGCACGAGAAAAAAATCTAACTGTGTGTACAGATACGGAATTAAAATTTGGAGCTAGTCTCGATGGGAGTTTACCTGTATGTAGGCAACAATTTTACACGATTGTCCACATGTAGTATATATACAGGGGGTTCTTCTTTATTGAACATGCGCAGTATGTTGTATGCGAAACATACAATAAGGGAGCCTGAAATTTGATTTCCGTATATTCTGTACACTGATGTCTGCACGAAGTCGATTCGAATAAATCCCCGTTTCGAGAAATTAGCGTACCGTCTGAATGGGGCCTAACGCAACGTAGAAAAGTACAGAATTGGATGCGTACAGCCATTTCTAAAATGTTCACACAGGCATATTGGTGCACAATCTAATGATCAGAAGTTTAACCACGTTAAGAACACATGCGAAGCGTAAACCAAAAGGCCTGCACTATATAGGGTAAATGTTGGTAAATTGTGATACTAATAATATTATGATAGTTCTTTTTGAGAATTTTTTACAATTTTACTCAGCGAGAGGAAGATCAGTTTTTTGCGTCAATGTATTAAAGAAATGTTCGTGGACAATTTTCTGCACAAAACCGGTCCTTCTCTAGCTAGGTAAAATTGTAAAAAAAATTCTAAAAAAGAACTATCATAATATTATTAGCATCACAATATTACGAACCTTTATCCTATATAAATTTTTCGGAATCTTTGGGAAAAGTGTAAAAAATATGCTGTCGTCCTTTGTTATTGCTGAACAATAAGGTTTTTTGGAAACCCTCATTCTTTTAATAAATCCTTCGCTTCTACAGTATATCATCATCATAACATAATTTTATTATAAGCAGCAAAATTTTCCAGTAGTGTTACTTATGTGCCGCTTGGATCGCTAGCTTTATGCGCGCGCATGTCCGTCTGGCAGTAAATATGGCCAAGTTTCCATACCTACTGTGATAACATCTATACTGTGCCCTTATTAAGAGAGCTTCTCGAAAAATCCACAGACCAACTGTTCCTCCTCACTCAAATAAGTTCTCTATCTTGTAGACAGATGTTTCTGCCGGACATTTCATGAACCCTAGAGACCTATGGCGAAAAATGCAAGAAAAATAAAAGATATGAGAGAGGTCACAATAAAACGAACAGACAGCTGTGTGTCCAGGGGTGGGGAGCGGAGCCACATGAAGTTAATTTCAACAGAGGCGGAAGGCAGATATTTCACCCTCAGCAGTGAGAAGTTCGGCACGCTCCAAAGTTTTTCTGGAAGTGGTGGGGGAACAGAAAAATACATAATTCCTGTCTGGGCTTGAAGCCGTGACCTTCCAACGTGCAGCCAGTCTCTTTCACCAACTGTCTGCACGAGACGTGTTACGGACCATTACTAAATCATTTTAAGATACCTGAGATCGCTCCGATAAAGGTACGTGAAGAACGAGTAAAAAGTTATACAGGCCGTTCAAAATATGTTATCATCGTTCGTATACAGCATGAAAAATTGTGACGAACGTAAAGAAGAAACACAACGTTTTCAGTCTACTTTTTTTTTATGAAGTTTTAATAATCGTATTTGTAACAATTTTCACAGGGATTCCTCCTGAATCACTCGACAGGCTTTGCTCATATTCAATATTAATGGAACAGGGAACGACGCAATGAAATATTCATATTTTGACTAAAAAATTATGGATCTTCATTTTAAAAATAACAAAATATGACGACTTCCTCCAAATCGGCTCTAAAGACTTTCTTTTTCGATTTCATCTTTCATAGCGCGTACTTGATTTGCATAATTCACCCAAGAGTCACTCCTCTGGGGGTGACGTGCCGTAACAGTAAACCCCTTTGACGCCTTAAGGCTCATTCACAATGAAAATTAAACATAACGTAAGCGTTAACTTAAGAATATAAACGTTACGGTAAAATCAAGAAGTCATACCATCATTCACGATGGGAACATAAACATAACAACAAACATACTTGGTAATCATGGAAACATAACAACGACGCCATTTCCTCATATTCTGTCGTATACTTCAGCGCTCCACGATTGTGTTCTGTTTGCAAATCACTTAAGCATAAGCATGAAAGTTTGGAGTTTGCAAACTTTCATGTTAACGTCTTACGGTAATGTTTATGTCAATGCTTATGTGAATCATTGTGAATGATCCCATTTGGTAGCCTGGGCACAAACTTCTGTGTTTATGTTACGGTTATGTTTAATTTTCATTGTGAATGGGTCTTTAGCGTTGCTCTTGGTGCATCATGGGAGGCGATTTCCCGATTTCCATAACAACAGATGACTGTAAACTGAAGAAAGTTGAAACGGGGGACCTTGCGAAAACGAACCACCGAACACAGTCTCTTCTTCTTCTTCTTCTTCTTCTTCTTCTTCGAATCCCGATGACTCCAATCGCGCAGCGAGATCTAAATCGCCTTTTGGAGGACCCGATTCTGTAACAGTTTGTGCTCTCTCGCATCACTAAAAACTGTTTCCTTGTATTTTGGTTAGTTATGTCCCCATTTCGGTTTTCCAATTTTATCATCTTCTGCCACCATTCAATGGACGAGTTTTCACAGGTGAGACAAGTGGTCAACAGATTCGAGCTCTCATAATAAAAGACGCAATAATGTCTGTATCCTTAGTAAATTTCCTTTCCATTTTCTTCCTTTGATTCGATTCGACTTTATTATATTTGTAAGAAGGTATGAGTTTTGGTTTAAAACACGGTCTAATAAAGTAATAAGTTACCAATGACATGATCTAGGGGTAGAGAACAAAACTTATGCGCCAAACCCATATTTGAATGGGATTATTACCAGTTTGGGCTCTTTCCAAGGTTTTCCCCAACAGTAAGGGAAACGTCAGATAATCCTCGGATACTTTTTTCAGGACACGATCTCGCTACCACCAATCTTATTGGTGCTAATACCCAAACAGTTGATAGCCTACAACTTTGTTAAGTAACTGAATTAAATAAACGCCCTAACAGAGGAAAAGACACCATAGCACTCAAGGACAAGATGTCACGAATTAATTAATTTCAAAAATTATATTCACGAAAACTTTTGATGTAAGTATTTCCTTATATGGACGACGCTTTGCTTAATGACTGAAAGGAAGGTCTCAGTGGATCGTGATGGCGGAGTGACTGGAAGCTCGTGGACTTCGTTGCAAAAATGAACCTACAAGGGCAAGTGATTGAAATGAGCGACCTTGCTGTTAGATCTGATAGTTTTAATAGACGCTAGCTGCGATATCGTGTGTCATATCCCATTCATCACCTTAATGCCTTTAGCGTACTCCAAAACAAAAGCGATACCAGCTCGACAGTCACTGATAAAAAGAAAAGGCAATGATTTTTTTTTTTAATGTTCTTTCTCTCTTCGACAGTCTGAAGTGGGCCTTAGTTTCTTTCAACAGTCTATCATTTTCACAAGGTTTGTTTTATAGTTAAAGAGAAGCAAGACATTAAAATTATTTAAAAATTGTTTTTCTTTTTATGTAATTATAACAAGTATTGATTATCAAAAAATTATACACTTATTCGTCTATTATATGTATATCTATTTTCCTCCAAATTAAAAGGTTCTTTCTGGTTTTCGAATACATGATCGATAAAGATATTGTAATATACGCCATTGCACTTTAGAAATATTTTATAAACTGCATAAATTATACTTTTCTTCAAATAATATTTAAATACTATATTCAAATTTTCCACACTGATAAATCAGTTAGTCTAATTGGAACAAAGTTGTACATTACCAAAATAATAGAAAGATTAAACTGATGTCATTGGATGTTAACACATAAAAATGTTAATCTTAAAGATGAAAAATACGTACATAATAGATGTTTCGCTGAATGATGTCATCACTGCATGAGCTTATGGCCATGAGTTTCATATATGTTCATTGACATTTCAAGTGTATATGTTCAATATTTTCAGATACATTTGTACGTAACTTATATTATTTTCTAACATTTAATTAAATTTTGACTTTTACTGACTTCTGATACTACACAGAACGTCTCAAAATATTTCCAACTACAGCTTCCCTGGTGATTTTATTTATTTATTTATTTTTATTTATTTATTTATTTAACACTTTACACTTGAGCTACATTACATTACATTACATGAGATTTGTAAATGTGTTTTCCAAGTCTGGCATACAATTTATTATATTAACGAAATCTTGCACACTGATATTTTCAACAGCCTGGTCCTCTGTCTCATTTCGAAATGCTGAAAATGTGTAGTCTCTAGAAGTTTCCTTATAACTAATATAACTATACCAAAGTGGGCCACGTCAGTCTTGTGTTTTATATATCAAAATTAAAAAGTCCAAAGTAACATAAACCTTAACACTGACACGGAAAAAGATTCTTGAATGAATGACTAAATGTATGAAGTGAGTGAGTGAGTGAGTGAGTGAGTGAGTGAGTGAGTGAGTGAGTGAGTGAGTGAGTGAGTGAGTGAGTGAGTGAGTGAGTGAGTGAGTGAGTAAGTGAGTGAGTGAGTGAGTGAGTGAGTGAGTGAGTGAGTGAAAAGGCGGCAGGTAGATAGGTACATAAGTATTTAATGCTGATTGAATTAACTCGTTTGCAGATAACATAATTCTCTTTCCTCAAACCCATTAGAACTGTATACGTCATCGAATTTTCGGCCTTCCTTCCTATTACACAAAAGAACTCAGCGCTTAAACATGATTTCTTCTGTGCGTTACACATTTAACATACAACAGCCTTGATTTAGAATTACTAATTGTATCATGAGCAATACGAGGTGTGAACATAACCAGATAGCCTTCATCAGCAACCTATCAATTAGTTTCTGGTAGCACGATACCTTCCTAATCACTTTAAGTACCATTCACCTCTGCCGTGTCTTTCATAACCGAACAAAATAGCGGGTATTTAATGTTTTGCATATCTCAACCTTTGCTTTTCTTCAAATGTTTTAAAAGAACGAAAGTTCATCAATGGGAGTTACTTAGAAAAGATAAGACATTATAGTAATAGTGGTGAGTGAGAGGCGTATTATATAGCACAAATATATGAATATATACATACATAGAGAGAGAGAGAGAGAGAGAGAGAGAGACCAGGCACCGAATTCTTATGAAGCTGTTGACCATTCAGTAAGACAGGATTGGCAAGAAGCAAGCTCGCCATTAAACAAATTTTAATGCTTTTAATACGGAAAGTTCAAGTGGTGAACAATAATGGTGACGTCACAGCACACATTTAGCTCTAATGAACTGTCTCGGACTTATTCACTGTCTGGTTGTAATGTTGGCTGCATTTGATTAGGCCTATTCATTAACCTAGAATGCAAAACCCAAGCCATGATTTATGCAGGACTCAGGAAAGTGCAGTCCGATGATCTACAATAAACAGATTAATCTACGGTAGCTTTCTTCGTACAAGAAAGCGATTATTTCTTATATGTATGTATGTGTGTATGTATGCATGTATGTATATATGTATATATGTGCGTATGTATGTATGTGCGTATGTATGTATGTATGTATGTATGTATGTATGCATGCATGTAGGGTAATACTCCTAATTCCGTGATACGTTTTTTTTTTCACTGAATGTCACGGGATTGGGTATCTTGCTAGGAAGTTCATCGATGTCTCAAAAGTAGGCGAAAGTTGCAATCTTTCGAGAAAGATGTCTGGCGCTATGGTCGAACGGCAAAGCTTTGACTGACATTCAATTTTAAAAAAGTATTACGGGATTAGGAGTATGACGGAAATACGCAAATTTAACCTATGTACATTTTATCTTTCCTCGCTCGCAAGTGTGCATCTGCGTTGTGCACTGCCGCGTCTGTTTTACATCCGCGAGCGATGAAAGATAAAATATGCACTATATATGTACCGTATGTATGCACACCTATGTAGGCCTATATACAGAGTGAACCGTAAGAAATATAATTAATTTCAAGGGATTATTCTTTGAGACATTTCCAACAAAAAAGTTTAAGACAATTTTTCCTTCCTTTTTGAAATAGTTTTTTTTTACATAAAACAATTCACAGCCTGTTTTGGGAAACCCATTCATTTAATTCTCAGTATGCTCAGTCAATTTAAGAGAGCAGAGTATTATGATAATAAATGATTGAATGAATTTCAGTTTTGTCCTTTAAATTTGCAGAAATTTGATCCAAATAAATGTAACATTTTAAAATTCCTCTTCGAAACGAAAGATTACATTTGTTCAGGTCAAATTTCTGCACACTTGAAGGACAAAACTAAAATTATTTCAAATTTATTATCATAATACACTGCTCTCTTAAATTGATTGAGCATGAATGTGAATGAATGAATGAATGAATGAATGAATGAATGAATGAATGAATGAATGAATGAATGAATGAAAGAATGAATGAATGTTAGCCATGATGTCCCATGTTGGGCACAGGTCTCCTGTGATGGGGTTAGAACCCCCCGACAGGGATGGCTCAAGTGTACTCGCTTGGTGAGCCAATCCAGGCGAGCTTGTCGTGTACACTACTTTTGTGACATTGTTAATAACCCTGTTGGACTTCAACTAGTCTCAGAACTCTGTTCTTTGTTCATTTTTTTTTCTTGCACTACACACATTATACTGACACTGGCATTTTGACAAACACTGATTGCTATGTACACTATTTACCTGACACTTTCTCAACACTGACTTTACTATTTACAAAATTTATCTTACACTTTCACTAATACTGACTTTACTATTTACAATATCTTAACACTGATTACGTTATCTATTTACAATGATCTTCCCTAGTTGTTTCCACAAAACTCTGTTCTTTGCTGTCCTCGATCACTGTTTCCCCGCCTCTTTGGTAAACATGTCAGACCATCTGAGCCGTAGTCTTCCCTGTCCTCTCTATCCGACGTAGGGGTTCCACATCGTGACTGCATGGGTCCATCTTGTCTGATGTAATCTCGCCACATGTCCCCCCCAGGTCCACTTCGTTGCCGTGGCTCGTTCTGCTGTGTCAGTAGTGTTCGTCAGTCTTTGTAGTGTTCCGTTTGTCATTCTGTCTCGTAGAGTAATGCCCAGTATTTTTCTTTGCATCTTCCTCTGGCACGTTTGTATACTTGAGCGTTATCTCTCGGACAATGTCCAAGTTTGGCAGCCGTATAGCAAAACTGGGATTACACATGTCTCTAGTGCCTCGAACTTGAGATAATCAACCGCAATGACTGAGCATGTTGGGAATTAATTCAGTAGCTTTCCGAAAATACCCTATGAAACGTTTCATATATTTTTTTCTCGAAAAGGAAGCAAAAACGAGCAAAATTGTATTAAACTCTTTGTCCGAAATATTTAAAAAAATATCCCCTTGAATTTATGACATTACTTACGGTTCATCCTGTATGCGAATATATATATATATATATATATATATATATATATATATATATATATATATATATAATGTGTATAAAGGTGAGCCATCTGCGCTTATTTATACGTAGATATGCAATCCCGCACATTCACTGTCAATTTCGTAAACACAGTACTCATAATCATACATCTTAAATGCAAAAGGAAGT
Source organism: Periplaneta americana (assembly GCF_040183065.1). Lineage (NCBI taxonomy): Eukaryota > Metazoa > Arthropoda > Insecta > Blattodea > Blattidae > Periplaneta > Periplaneta americana. The sequence goes on along the minus strand of NC_091123.1, from coordinate 33,634,960 downwards.
AGTGTGCCTGTTATACTAGAATGGGTAATTAAGACGCGTAGCTAATAATTGTTTACTGGTTCGGATCTTACATTATGTACGTTAGGGTCTACTTAATTCTTGTTTTAATGTCCGAACGCCGGAATATTCCACATATTTCCTCCTCATCGATTCTACATCAGCGGTGTCGTAAATGTACCGTAAAACGAGGCCAGCAGTTCAGACAGTATTATAAATGCTTGTTCTTTCAATATTAACACCTAAAATACTAATGAATAAATAAGCATTAATATCTTGTTAAACTTGTGAATATAACCTAACATACCACAAGTGCTCACTTAATTAGCATTCTAAATGAAGAAAATGTAGCTATATTACAAACTGGTGCTAACTTTCCTCCTTCCTTGGTAACCAAATAAAATTCATAGTTGTCTACTGTTAATTAAGGAATTACCTACCCTGAAGGTAAAGAAATTTCACATCTAACCTTGCGTTGAAATCTCTTTAAACAGGTACCTCAATTTCGTGGGACTGCTATAAAATACAGAGTTGCGTAAAACTTAAGCGTAAGGAGCAAGTTAATCACTCTGTATAGACCTATATCATTAACACACATATATAGGATAAGTCGTAATTATGTACTATACAGTATTGTAGAATATTACATAAGCCAAAGCAAACATATTTTGTCATATAAACATATAGGCGATACTGCATTGTTGTCAAAATATGGTAATATTGCGTTATTTCGAAGCTAGTCTACCAATTACCCGTGGCCTTACGCCTTAAGGAAACCGGTCGCATTGCACCTGCGATGAACAATGCCAATAGACAGCGAAGTCGCAGGACTGCCTCTGAAGAAAACATTCTGCTTTGCATAGACCGTTCACCAGACAGGCTACAAGTACACGGCGATTAGCTGCACGTCATCACGTCTCAGAAGTCAGTGTGGAGAATTGTACATGAGGCATTACTCTACCCATACCATCTACAAACTGTGCAAGAATTGCAAGGACAGTTGATTTTGAACGTCGGAAGATATTCTGCAAATGGTTACTTCATGAAAATGCAGCTGATAGACATGTCTTAAGCAAAATATTGGTACTGGATGAAGCAAAATTCACCAGAAATGGTATCTTCAATCGCCACAGCACGCATGTCTGGGAATACCAGAATCCAAATGCTATTGAGGAAGTACATTCGCAACATCAGTCATCAATCAATATCAATATGGGGATATCCTACCGGGACAATGTGAACTTCCTGTGAGATTAACAGGTGCTACGTATTTACGCTTTCTGCAGACTGAACTAATCCAACAATTGGACGTCGTACCACTGGCAACATGATTTAACATGTGGCTACTTCAAGATGAAGCACCTGCCCATTACGATCGTGCTGTGAGACTTCATTTGGATGAACGGTTCCCAGGTAGATGGATTGGACGCAAAGGGCCTATTGCATGGCCGGCGCGATCACCCGATCTCACTCTCTGCGTCTTTTGGTTGTGGAGCCACATGAAAGGACTAGTTTACTCCCAATGATACGCTACGAGACAGCATCTGTTGCATGCAATCATGGCTGCAGAAAATACAATCCGGAACACATCTAATATCTTCCAGCTAACAAGACATTCATGGCGAAGGAAGGAGGAATTGTGTTGTGAAGTTAATGGCGGACATTTCGAACATCATATAAGAAGTCGGCCTGTTTGGCTCAGTTGGTATAACGCTGGCCTTCTATGCCCGAGGTAGCGGGTTCGATCCCGGGCCAGGTCGATGGCCTTTAAATGTGCTCAAATGCGACAGGCTCATGTCTGTAGATTTACTGGCATGTAAGAAGAACTCCTGAGGGACAAAAATTCCGGCACACCGGCGACGCCGATATAACCTCGGCAATTGCGGGCGTTGTTACAAAACACTGATAACATCATCTATGAACCTGCAAAGTCAATAAACATCCCTCTAAGAAAGTACCTGTTGTTTGTATTTCTAAATTGTTTCCATAACGAAGCAGTCAAGACCAAAAGTGTATATGACAAAATATGTTTGTTTGGTATATAGAATACTCTGCAATATTTAATAATAATAATAATAATAATAATAATAATAATAATAATAATAATAATAATGATTTATTTAACCTGGCACAGTTAAGGCCATACGGCCTTCTCTAACACTCAACCAGGAGTAAAACTGAGTTACAACAAACACACTACAAATTTACAAAGTACACTACAATTTTACACACAAAACTGAATAAGATAATAATAATACAATGTAAACAACAAGTAAGTAGAAATCAGACATAATATATAACATACAGAAAGAAAGGAAAAAGCATAATAAAATGTGAACAGCAGGTCAAAATAAATGAGACATACAAAGTATAAAGTATAAAAAAATAAGACAATTATTTATAATAATAATAATAATAATAATAATAATAATAATGATAATGATAATAATAATAATATTTATAGTAATAATAAAATAGTGTAGTACAAAGCATACAATGAATACAATATTTTTAAGTACACACATTATAGTACATAATTACGACTCACCCTGTCTAGGCCTATATGCACATATAGTACGCCTATGTAAGTTTCATATAACTATCATATTTTCACTATGATTGTACTTTAAACGAAAAGCAAAACGTATATTCTCAATTCCAAGTAAACTCACCGTCAAATACTGAATATAAACAGAGTTTTTCTTACAGTTCAGGATAAATCACTGTATAGGCCTATACAAACAGATAGGTGAACAAACAAACTGCATATCAAATATCACTGTTTCGGTTACAAGGCACATGAAAATGTTCCCTTTGATCGTAACAATATCAATATCGATGTTTACAGCACAATTAGGCTTATATTTCTCTAGAATTTCTAAAGGAAAAGTGAAAATGGGTAGGTACTATGAAAGACATGGACGCGAGACGATGCAGAGGCCCAGAAACATATCAGTAAGCAAGCCCGGACAAGGCGCCTGCTTGATACATTGCAGAGCACACGACCGATTCCTTTCTTTTCCCTTTCACCGCGGGCCGCTGTGTGGACCTCGCGACCTAATTACCCCTGCAGCGCGCGCTACGTACGTGTTCAATTATTTTCCACGTTGCAGATAAAATGCCTTCATTTTCGTAGGCGAGGCCGCAATCCACTTCACATGTTACGAGCACTCTATTCTGAGGCCGTCACGGGGGTCGAACATAGACGATGTCTGCAGATCGACCTGCATTCGATAGAAATAACCTGAATAACGTAGAACACTGACCAGACACTGACAACCAACCATACTCAAGCTGTAGCAAGTTCAATTATTATTATTATTATTATTATTATTATTATTATTATTATTATTATTATTATTATTATTATTATTATTATTATTATTTATTAGAGACATATACTGCGTGTGCGTAGGCCTATACGTACAGTAGGCCTATATACAGAGTGGACCATTTAAGTTGATACTGTACAATATCTCCAAAACTAAGCGTTGTAGAAATAAATGTCTTGAATAAAAGTTGCTTGATATTATGGGGGAAAGTAAATGTCATTTGTCGTGTTTTATTTGGAGGACGTTATGATGGTTATTTTAGGGTCAATTTAATTTTTTTAAATAGGAACCTACATTTTTTATGTTGTTTTCTCATTCCTCATAAAAACTAAACAACTTTTGTATGAAGCACTTTGCAATTGTTCTTACACCAACGTAAATAACAACAAACATTATGAATGGGTGTGTACGAAGAGCGCAAATGGTTGGACCCATTCGAAACAGTCCAGCATCACAGTAGGCGAGGAGGCAATGAGACATTGTGTCCGTTGTTTCGTTTACTTTCCACGGTAGGACGGTTTCCTTGTATCTGTCGTTAGTGTACTTGCAGTCGCCTTCGAGTCCTAGTGGATCCACTGGTAGTACGTACCTACAATTAGCGATTACCAAGTAACAACCATCAGTTCCATGCAAGTCGTTTAAAGGCTTTACGTTGGTGAAAGAACAATCGCAAAGTGCTTCATACAAAAGTTGTTTAGTTTTTTATGAGGAATGAGAAAACAACATAAAAAATGTAGGTTCCTATTTAAAAAAAATTAAATTGACCCTAAAATAACCATCACAACGTCCTCCAAATAAAACACGACAAATGGCACTTACTTTCCTCCATAATATCAAGCAACTTTTATTCAAGACATTTATTTCAACAACGCTTAGTTTTGGAGATATTGTACAGTATCAACTTAAATGGTCCACCCCGTATAATGCAGAAAAATTATTCGATTGACAAACTTCCTGAAGTAGAACATGATGTCTTAGAGTCTTAGAAGGTAATTTATAACTGAATTTCTAAGTCCCAAAATGTCACCCACCGCCGCAAGAGAGAGATAAAGTGTGTCCTCAAATAGGCAAACTACTACACATTGCACTATGCTTACAAAGATATTTTCAAAGAGACTACATGAGCAGAATATTGTATACGAGGCAACGATGCAGACTGGAGAGAAGCAATAAGATCTTTTGCATCCAGCTTCCGGCAGAGAAGTGGTGTTTAGGATTGAATGGTTCAATTTACCAATCAGTGAAAAAAAGGACGACTTACGAGGGACTATTGGCTGTGATAAGAAACCACGTGAGCTCCAAGCCATTCGGCCACATCTCTCAATCCGAAGGTAACTTTTTCTTCGAAAACATGTTTAGTGCATGCCCTTCTAAAAAAAGTATAATAGACGGTCTCTTTCTTTCCTTTCACTCATCCACCTACTTCCTCCAACTCTCCATCCATCCATCCAGTATACTACCCCATTCACCCCTACGTCCGTACAAAATACCACCCCAACCCACCCATCCTTTCTCTCTTTTTCTTGTCTTTCCATTATTTCTATATACCCTTTTTCTTATTTTCATTTCAACCTTGATTACTTTAATTTCTTCCTTGAATTCTTTTATTTCTTTCTATCCATTTTTCCTTCTTTAATTAGCTTTACCTTCAATTCTCTTTCTCGTGTCATTATTTTAGTGTTTTTTACTCCGTAACTTCTTTCATTCCTTATTTCTGCCTCATGTTCCTTCCTTCATTTTTTTCTTATGTTAGCTCTTCCCAGTTCTTTGGAACAGGAACATTTTAAATAAAACAACTCTCATTTATAAGTCATTGGTACAAAGTGTGACGTTTATACAGTATGTGGCAGAATCTTGGACATTAGGCAGAATACACGAAAATAAGTTATTGGCTACTGAAATGGACTTTCGACGGAGAGCAGTGAGAAAATCAGGAAGGGAGAAAAAATTAGAAATAAATGAATAAAAAAATTACGGAGGTAGAAAAGGGCGTTATACAAGTAATTTATGAAAGAAGATTAAAATGGTATGCACACGTGTAGAGGACGAAAAATGTAAGAATAACGAAGGTGTGGATTGCAGAGGGAAGGAGAAAAGGAGGGAAAACCAAGAGAACAATGGATGAATGGCGTCAGAAGAAATATGACTAGAAGAGATCTTACTGAAGAAGATGCTGAGGATAGATTTTTGTGAAGGAGCATAATTTATCTCGGAGAAGGATAACCACTTCACGGTATTGTAGAAAAATCCTAAATATATATATATATATATATATATATATATATATATTCTTTTTATTCTACCTTCTATCATTCTTTCAATCTTCAGTTCTTTCCAGATGTTTCATTCTTACCTTAGATTATCATCAGTTTTTAGATCTTTTCTTAAACGGTCCTACTTTCGTTGTTTTTTTCTCTGCTTCAACCAACTAACCAACCAATCAATTATCTACTTCAACCAACTAACCAATCAACCATCTGCTTCAATCAACTAACCAACCAACCAGTTATTCACTTCAACCAATTAACCAACCAACCACACAACCATCTGCTTCAACCAACTAACCAACCAACCATCTAACCATCTGCTTCAACCAATCAACTAACCAACCAACCAATTATTCACTTCAACCAACTAACAAACCATCCAACCACCTGCTTCAACCAACTAAGCAACCAATCAATTATCCACTTCAATCAACTAACCAACCAACCATCCAACCATCTGCTTCAACCAACTAACCAACCAACAAATTATCCACTTCAACCAACTAACCAACCAACCATCTGCTTCAACCAACTAACCAACCAGCCAATTTTCCACTTCAACCAACCAACCATCCAATCATCTGTTTCAACCAACTAACCAACCAATCAACCACCCGTTTCAACCGATTATTCAACTTTTCTTTCTTTTTCTACCTTTCATCCCTTTTTGCCTTCCCGCACGAGAAATCACGTGAACACTAGTGTCGACAAATGCATATCTTTCAGCTATCAATGATTTCAAGAAAACTGCATTTAGTAACATGGCTTGCGCTACACGCAGGTCTATGTCAACTTCAAGACATTTACATCATGTATTGTAATGTGTGACCAAGCATTTCTGAGTGGAGCTGCGCCGGGGCGGTGCCCTTCACCGTCCGACGCTCTAATTGATCTGTGCCGACAGTGGATTCCGAACATTCCGCCTACCTCGCAGCAAGGCTAAGTGCGAACCAACTCAATCCGCAGTGCCTCACGAGTGAAAGCGCTTTGTTGTAGCTCCACTTGTTTTATTCATGCGTTCTATTTAGCTGATTATTCATTTTGTAGTTTAGTTCTATTCATCTGGCACTTGACTTGTAGTTTATATAATACTCATTTAATAAAATGTAACCTTATAAAAATAAACAAATATACATCTGGTTGACACAATCCGTTCCTGGTTACGAACAGTTCTCAATACAACTGCAATTGCAATTTCATTTTGTAATAGGTTATTTAACGGCGCTCCATCACCTGCGAAATTGTCTAGCGTAAGTTGAATTCGGTTTAGCGGGATGTTATGTCTGTTATATCTGGGAGATGAGACAGAGGATTTCTCATTTGATGACCCGACTTTCGCCTTGTGGTTGACGAAAACTTCGGGAGAAACCCAACCAAGTAATCAGCACTGGCGGGATTCGAACTCATTCTCGGGCGCACCCTCAGACCAAGAGCCCAGATCGTTACATCTGAGCTACGTCGGTGGTCTTTGTAATTCCGATTATGCAAACATAAAATTATATATATATATATATATATCCTAGGATAAGGATATCTGAACAAAGTTTTTGGAGTAAGGTTTAAAAAAAATCATTTTATTCGGTATTCCCTGCATCGCAAGTGCTTCCTACAGGCCATTCAAGTACCGTACGTTAGAATGTATGTATGTATGTTTTGTACGTTTCCCTGTGGTGGCTGAGTGATCAGACTTTCAGTCTGTCACGCAGGCGATCCGAGTTCGAGTCCCGGTCAGGCCCAAGCATTATGCAGTTATTTGTATGTAGTTTGTAGTGATATGTACAGTACGTTATGTACAACCCTTCGATATTCTTCGCGCTGGACGCTCTTCTCTCTTACGTCAGACCAGGTACCCGCCGTAGCGTTACTGTTCTCGCGACTTTCTAGACTTGCACTGAAATCTGACATAGCTGGTCTAACACACCAAAAAACAGTGACTCTTCACACCTTGTAATGTTACACGGAAAATGGAGCCTATATGCAGTTCTAAAAGGTTGAGGATTTTAAGTCCCAGCAAGAGGTAGAATGTCCAGAACTTCGGTTACAAACGTCGGAGCAAGACTAAACGACGCGACGAGATTATTTTATGCGTCTGAAATTGTTGGCACTTCTTTGATGACTGTTGCAGCTTCTGCAAATTATTATTATTATTATTATTATTATTATTATTATTATTATTATTATTATTATTATTATTATTATTATTATTATTATAAAGGTGTTCGTCAGGGAGACTCATTGAGTCCTTTACTTTTTATTACGGTAATGGAAGAAATAATTAAAGAAACAAAGACTCAGAAAGGATATAAAATGGGAAGTAAAGAAATAAAATTGGTATGTTATGCTGATGATGTAATATTGGTAACAGAATGCGAAGATGATCTGCAAAGAATGTTACATCAGTTCAATACCAGCTGCAAAAATTATGGGTTTAAAATATCTACACTAAAGACAAAATCTATGGTTATAAGTAAGAACCCAATACGATGCAAATTAGAATTGGAAAAACAAATAATTGAACAAGTGCTGTGCTTTCAATATCTTGGCTTCCAGTTATCAAGCTCAGGCCTTTTACAAAACGAAATGTTAAACCAAGTTACTAAAGCAAATAGAGTATCGGGATATTTGAACGACACCATATGGAGAAATAAATATCTCCACATTGAACCTAAGGATCGAATTTACAAGACCGTGGTGCGCCCTATTCTCACTTATGTAGTTGAAATAAGACCTGAAACAGCAAAAACGAAACAGATGTTGGATACAACAGAAATGAAAACCTTAAGGAAAATTGTAGGAATCACAAGAAGGGACCATATACGGAATGATCAGATCAGAGAACAATGCAAAATACAACCAATTATAGAATGGACGCAAATAAGAAGACAACAATGACATGAGCATGTATCTCGAATGGAAGAGGATAGAATTGCGAGAATCGCCAGGGATAACTACCCATCCGGAAGAAGATCCTCAGGAAGACCATTAAGTAGATGGAGAGATACTCTGGATTAACAGGCTGGAAGCCTAGAGAGAAGAGAAGAAGAAGAAGAAGATTATTATTATTATTATTATTATTATTATTATTATTATTAAATTATTTTCTTTGTGTATCTCAAGAAGTAGAAATTTGACGGTGCCAGATCCGACAACCTCGAATACCTGGACAAAGATCCAATTTAACAAGAAGTACTTCCTACCCATGCTTGTTTTGAGTCCATCTGTCAACCCAAAAACTTCGTTCAGAGCATCTCTCTTCACTCTATTATAAACAATAGCAAATACAGAATGTGCTTGATAAATGAGAAAGTATCTCCATTGTGAAATAACACACAAATGTATAATATATTACTTCACTATAATATTAAACTCATAATAATTACTGTTCACTTTCAATGAAAGGCAACATCATTTCATTATTTTCTGCTGAAAAGACTTTTTCTATGTTTAAATACACATGATTGATAGATTGCGATCTCACTTGCAGACAGATAATGAACTGATTTATATTAACTGTTCGTCATGACTCCACGGTGTGTAGCACACCTCACCATCAAGACTTTTAAGGGTAAGAAAGGAATGAAGGGGTCGAAATAAACAATGCTTTCAGGTAAATGGAGCACAGTTTGAACATTTATGGTAGCTTAAATACACACATTCCGATTGCACTACAAATACAAGACTTTTAGACATAAATAAAGATTTTTGCCTTAGGTTAAACGCAACAATATACTGCAGTGTTTCACAGTAGAGTAATAATTAAGTTATCATTCTGTTCTATAGAAAATAATTTACTATGTCTATGCTTGTCATTTAAAACTATACTTCGTCCTATAATGTCTGCAGAAGAAGTAAATATTGCCGGCAGAGGAGGAGAGAAATATAATTGCTATTCACCAATGGTACAGGTCTCAGTCCAAGCTTGTCTTGAAGTTAGGCAGTCTGAAGCGCTCTACACCCACCCGACTGCAAGACAAGCCTGGAATGAGACCTCTGCCACTGGTTCAACAGCAATTACACTTCTCTCCTCCTCTGCCGGCAATATTTAAGTTACATCTCTTGTCAGACATTATGAAACAAAGTATAGAGGTACTTTTTTCCATTTGTCAAGCGACGCTTGTTCCACGCGGTATTAGATATTAAATAATAGTAATAGTAATAATAATAATAATAATAATAATAATAATAATAATAATAATAACAATAATAATAAATAACAAAAACAAAGGTTTAGAAAATAGTTACACCTTCTCTATATGTTCGTTGGAAGTCAATTGCCTCTCTCCAGAAAAATCAACGCTTCGTCGGTGACTCAAAAAATTATTCTTCGTCAATTTTCACAAAACTTCAAGGTTAAATATTAAGTTAAAAAAAAACGGGCGCGGTTACATGTTCAAAAAGTAATTTAATTTCTTAAAAATGTTAGCGTTAGTGAACATGTCTTACACAGAATGATTCACGAGGATTTACCTTCTCTTACGGGGCTTATTTCCGAAGACATTCTGAGCAAAAAATGTCATATAAACATTTGTTCTAATCTCAATATTTCCAGAATTACACTAATTTGAAGTTGTTTGTAAAATACCATTTTCTTGAGTAAAAGAATATTACAGGTAAAGAATGAACTACTCAGGAGTATCATTTCTTTAATTAGCTAGTATTCTGAAGCTATGTTGTGAATTACATAGTTGCTTCGTACAGATTTTTTTTTTATATTTTTAACTACAAAATTACATTTTATTAAGCACTGATCACAACAATTGTTACAAATCACGCCACTCTTGTAAATTCTTTAAGACCGTACATTAGGATGTATAATTAAACTGTAAAGAATGAAATTCTTAAAATCGTATGATTTGTAACAATTTTTTAGATAAGTGCGTAAGAATGATGTCACTTTTAGTTAAAAATTGAAAAATAAAATTTGTACAAAGCAATTAACAACACATTTTTAGCTTCAGAACACTAACCAATTAAAAAAGGACACTTCTAAATAGTTCGTTCTCTATTTGTAATATTTTTTAACCCGTAAAACTAAACAAAAAAGGTATTTTACTAACAACTTCAAATTAATGTAACTTTGAAAATATCGCGATTAGAACAAATGTTTATATGACATTTTCTTGCTCAGAATGTCTTCGGAAATAAGATCTGTAAGTGACGGTAAATCCTCGTGAATCAACCTGTAAAACATATAATTCTCTATTTCTTTCACAAACCTTCTCTTTCGCGCAGTAACAGGCATTGTGGAGATAACCCACCCATACTTCCAATCAACCGATTATGCATAAATCAATCGATAAACCAATTAATTCACCCATAAATTGAAATCCCACTACTGGAATTTGAAAGGATTATTCCATGCATAACCTGAAGTTCTATACAGAATGTAAAAAAGATTATAGATTTGAAAAATGTATGGGCCTAATTTTCACCAAAACAAATAAAAGAACGCCTAACATAGGTCCAAAAACTAATACCAGAGCTATAGAAGGCACAGTTTATTATTACTACATCAAGTGTTCTAGTGGTGTCCAGGCATTTCGCCGTCGCTTGAGAATTCCTGGTTACTCACGAATTTGCTGACAGGCATTTACAATCCGTTGATCCATGCCATATCTCCAAGTCATTGATTAGCCTTTAACACTAGGAAGTCAAATCGCGTCCTCTGACCTTAGCGCAAAAACAGAATATCCTATGCATTGTAACTTTACTCTATTATCTCGCTGAACAGAAAAACCATCTGTAATTTATAAGTTATAGTTTCCAGACCTACAACAGCAAGCCAATGAATGGACAATCTTATTTTATACAGAGCTGATTTTAAGTACGACATATTTTTCGGTTCAATCAAAGGTTAAATTGGTGAGTCGACATAATTCAGAGGTGCACCGCTCTTGCCTCATCATTGGGAATGCTTCTGATTCAAAAGAAGGCATTATTTTCATAAGGTCATGAAATACTTAAAAACTCTTAAGATATCTATAGAAAATTAACAAACATTCCCGCTCAATAAAACATAAGATACTTATTTCAACAGAAAAGTCGCTGAATGTCAATCCCATTTAGAATCTATGGACAAAAAATCATGGCACGATAGACAGTACAGTGATGAAACGATTGACAAGAAAGGTGTGCGAGATAGATTAAATACAAAAATATGTCACAACTATACAAATTCTATGCCAGAAAGTCTAAAGGAGTCAAAATCCAAAATTCAAAGGAGATTGATTATATTTACTTTTTGAACTGGTACGGGGAAAATAATAATATGGGTAGTGTTATGTTTCTCTAAATTAATTTTCACACTACCGCATGTTTATCAAAAATTGTTTACTTTTGTTTTTTGTGGATAATATTTACTGTTAAATTCTGTAACTCTTTATCGCTTCTGCATGACTATGAAACATACATAGTCGTTAAACTTGAAGTAAGACCTTAGATTTAGCCTACAATTGCTATAGATATTTGAGAATTAACAAGCACGGATCGTATAAGAGAAATGTAAAGCAAACAAACACTTATAACATGTGGAACAGCTTATTAATCATCATCTTGAATTGCATTATTAGGTCAAGAGATCACTTTACCTTATCCTCAGGCCTCCGCTGGCCTTAATCGCATGGCGGATTGAACTGAATACGTGCCTGACTTCGACATCGGCCCCACGGGATTGTACAGTTATTACTGCAAGGACGAGTGGATGGCTTATGACTTTAATCCGCGTACACTTAAGACGTCAAAAATTGAAAAGGTTTCTTAAAAATAATACTTGCACTCTTCTGCCTTCAGGTGTAGAGATGCAGTTAAGTACGAGAACTTGAATTCACTGAAATGGATTGCCCACTGAATTCTGTGCGTTAAGTAGACACACCAGCTGATACAACTGTTAGAAGAAAGTTCCCATCGAATTACTCGCGTACATGTATACCTACACGAAGCTATAGTCTCGAGAAAAAAAAAAGGTTGTCACGATTTCGGGACTCTTAAAAGTATCCCACCAGAAAGGGGGGGGATATCGAAATTAGTATTTTGAAAAAAGAAGAAGAAGAAGAAGAAGAAGAAGAAGAATTAATAAATTTTGGTAGGAACATTTAGCTTTGCCTTCTTAACGAAATAACGCTTTATCTGTGATACGAGGAATATGTAATTTTGATTTACTCGTTACATACATGAAAAAATGTATCCTATCCTGAATTGTATTACTACAGTAGGAGAGTTGGGTAGTATCGGACATCGGGTAATATCGGACAGTGATGTTTCTTTCATCTACCACCAGATGGTAGTACCTAAGTGACATGGTTACGTTTCTGTATGCGACATCTGAACACTGCTACTAACATCTGGTAGTAGATGAAAGAAACATCACTGTACTACTATCTGGTGGTAGATGAAAGAAACATCACTGTCCGATATAACCCGATGTCCGATACTACCCAACTCTCCCCTATATTTTAAAATAGGAAAAGAATTTTATTGTTATAATATTAGAACATAACCCAATTTTCCTGAAGTAATGTATGACAACAGTTATTTCAGACTTTAGTTAAATGCGTTTTGATGCAGATAAACATGCATCAATGCACTCATGGTACCGACATAGTTGCACACATGCATACATACATACATACATACACTCATACATATATACATAACGTACGCACATACATAAATACATACATACATACATACATACATACATACATACATACATACATACAGTACAACTTGGTTATAACGACATCCAAGGGACCTTAAACATTATGTTGTTATAAACGAGTGTCGTAGTAACCGAGATTCACATTATCAATCTAATGAGGTGGAAAATAAAAAATAACAAACTTAATTAGACTTATTTTAGATTTATGTATTGACTTTTAAGCCTACAATGAACATAATAAAATACACGTAGGCCTACAATTATAAATACAGTATTCTGTATTAAAACAGTTTGTTCAGTACTCACCAAACTACTTTACTTAGGAGTAAAGTAATCAGTCATTTTACTCTGTTGTCTTCTACTTACCCAATACACACTTTCTAGGGCTAAATTACGTTCTACGTTCATATTTTCAGTTGCAATTTCACTGCTCCCTTCCCTAGCTTCATAGAACACGTTCATAATTCTAATGTCTTCTAAAGCGTCACTCACTTATTTTAGTGGCCATACTGCGTTAAAATGTGTGCACTTAGTGAAAACTTCCTGTCGAAACTGATCTAATACCGCATGAATTCGGGCAGGTTACAATGGGGTGAGGAATCCGCCTGCATTCCAGAGGTCTATGACAGAAGGAGACTAAAGAATTTGTCAGGGTCAGATTTCAACAAAATATTTCTTAAAATACTTTGGTTCTTAGAAAATCTTATTCCAAACAGAGGTTGAAAATGGCATTATATGCGAGGTAGACGCACATACGTTTGTCGCATTAAGCAAGGTAGAAAAGCATATGTCTTATGGGGAATTAGTTGGGACCACAGAATATTTGATGTTATAGGCGAAGTGTCGCACAAAACGAGGTCGCTATAACCAAGTTCTACTGTACGTACATATCCACACATTACACAGTAGCGTTAAGTTTCTATTTCTTTTAATAAAAAATAATAATAATTACTGCTTTACGCATCATTTTACTTCACTTTACACTGCCAACAGGCATTTTCGATTATTATACAACTGTATAAGCAAGTAAAAGCAATGCACTGAACTTAACAGAGTCGGTATCATAGGCGATAGTTGAGACGAAAATAAATTGCAGGCAACACTAAAATTAAACGTTGATCATTAGAAAACAGGATAATTGGCGCGGGAGAGCTTTAAGGCTCGTCGGCCTTCTATGCGCAAATATAATATAGTGTCTAAACTTTGACCCTTGGAAAACTATGTGATTGGAGCGAGAGAACTTGAAGGCCTGTTTGCCTTCTTTGTGATAAACTCAAAGCTCGCCCGCCGCCTGTCGCCGATAACAGAGACGTGACAATAGAAGTACGTAATGTTATTTATGTTTTGCATTGCTATATGTTGCTTTTAATGTTCTCGAAACACTAAAAATTCTTAATAGATAATTTAACTATAAAAACACTGTTTAATAAATTTTACTCGGAATGACTTGATTTATTAAATCGTACGAATTATGTAATACGTTTCCTTTCGCACTGAACATTTATACGTATTTATTTAAACGGTTTCAGTTTCTAAATTATTTAAAAATAAAATGTTTCACCTTTTGAAGCTGCACTCAAATTACCTATTTTAGTTAATATCGATGATGTTTAGGTAAAAAGGCTTAACCTTCATTTTATAAATGTGACTTTTTGCTGTAATTAGTTAAAATTTAATTACAAAACGCGAATATATGTTTCTTTACAAGTATGTTTACATTTCTTCATATAAGACAACTAATAATAATGTGTTAAAATTAAATTTTTGTTGTTTCAGAAAAAAAATTATTTTGTGGATTAAGACATATTACCTAAACAACATCCACATAATTCGTTGTTATGGTAATGATTAGTTTCAATAATTTGTACATAGGTTAATCCAAAAATTAGTGGCAATATTCCTAGTAATCAGCTACCCTAGCTATGACTAATGTAAGCTGCTAATATGAGATCGAGTGATGCATGATTAAATGTTATCTGTTAACTATAAGGTAATAATCTCATTTATAGGCTACTTTATATGCAGTGACTGTAATAATAGCCTAAGGTTGACCACCGTTGTGGAGTAACGGTTAGGATGCCTGACCGTGAAACGAGCGGGCCCGTGTTCAAGTCCTGGTTGGGACAAGTTACCTGGTTAAGGTTTTTCCGGGTTTTTCCCTCAACCAATAAGAACAAATACTGGGTAACTTTCGGCGTTGAACTCTGGACTCATTTCGCTGGCATTATCATCTTCATCTCATTCAGACACTACAGAATCATAGCAATTGAAAAATCGTCATAAAATAACCAACTAAAAATAATAAGGCTCTAATCTGCAACCCCATAAGGTAAAAAAAAAAGTATACAAGAGCAGGACCCACCCAAAGTTATTTTAATTGTTCATTATGATTATGAAGATATATTAATCACTCATTCTGTTCAATTGGAACATGATCTACGACCAGCGATGAGCTGGAAGCGTCGAAACCTCTTGAATATCAATTCCATTGTGCTTTGCAATGGTGCTCGTTGTCACGTGGCTGTCCAAGTGGCTAATTTATTTAACAGGTGGAACTGGAAAATTCTAGAGCATCCTCCGTATTCTCCGGAGAGAACTGGGAAATTCTAAAGCATCCTCCATGTTCATCGGATGAGTCTTCGCGACTAGACCTTTGCCCTAAGATAAAAGAACTACTGAGAGGGGTACGCTTTAGAAATAGACAGGCCATTATAACAGCTGTAGCGTATTCAATTAGAAGCTTAGAGCAAAGTAACGCTGTAGATGGCATCCGTCGCCTTTCAGTGACGAGTAGGATACTGGAGAGATTACTTTCAACAACTCTTAAGTATGTCAATTACGAATAAATAAGAATTTATTCTTAATTGAAGTGTAGTTATTAATTTTAGAATTACCTATATAATAATTATAGGTCTATTATTATTATTATTATTATTATTATTATTATTATTGGTCCACACCTGTGGAGTAACGGTTAGCGCGTCTAGCCGCGAAACCAGGTCGCCCGGGTTCGATTTCTGGTCGGGGCATGTTACCTGCTTGAGGTTTTTTTCAGGGTTTTCCCTCAACCCAATATGAGCAAATGCTGGGTAACTTTCGGTGTTGGACCTCGGACTCATTTCACCGGCATTATCACCTTCATCTCATTCAAACGTTAAATAACCTAAGCTGTTGATAAAGCGTCGTAAAATAACCTACAAAAATATTATTATTATTATTATTATTATTATTATTATTATTATTATTATTATTATCGCTGGCACTAATTTCATCGAAGTTAGATATTCTCAGAATTCATCGTTATTAGAGATTAGACCAGTAATGATCTTTTCCGGCTCAAAATTAGGCCTATAGTTGTTGCCTCCATCTGTTAGCAGGTTATTCTTGACTTTGTCGTCTTTTGGGAACAGAGCAAATCACAGTCTCATTAAATAAACGATTAAAGAAAGAAGACATCCACATAATTCCTGCAGGTAGGGAATAAATATCAGTTTCCCTTTCATGATGAAACCGCAGACGTCACTTTACGAAACACCTGGTGGAATTTCACCATGACAAATGCTACCTGCTGCTTGAACGCACCTCAACAAGGGATCACGTACAGAGAAAAGAAAAGGCACTGCCCAGTGAACGTTTTAGAGCAGACCGAGTCATCTTGCAGGGGCAAAAACTGTGTGAATCTGCACCCCGTCACACCCACCACAAAACAATAACTCTAGAAAGTGGGGCAGCCTCGCCAAATCGATTAGGTTTTTCTGTGTCCAGCTAAACTCTCTTTTCTTGAATCACAAGTAATGCTAATTCTATTTCCTGTGGCGGAGGCGCAGTCCAGAGAAGCATTCCCATGAGGCAATTCATTCATTGTTACGGACAGTCAGAAAGTGCTGAGTTGGGGCAGGGACGCGCCTACAACACATTAACCACGGCATAAGGAAGCCCTACTACATGTGCTACTCTATAGGAGGACGAAGGTTACTGGGCAATTCACTGCCGGTTTACATCGAATTTACAGATAAATAAAAAGTTACGTTTAAAAAATGGAAGAATTTCAACGACAAATAGTCACCAGACACCAGAATGTATAATAATATAGGGAGTTCTGAAACTATACTTTGACAAATCATCGCTGTTTTTCTTCTATTGACCATTTTTCCATTCTCTCTCATCTCCACTCTCAGTCTTCTAATCCTCGTGTAAACTATAGATGAACAACGATCGAGAAAACGGAGACTAACAGCGCTCGCAAAGCCGAAAACCCGCACGACAATGTTGTATTACGTCGCGTCCTTGACGTAAAGATTGGTTGTGAGTCTTCCGAGACTCGATATTGTGATCAAGTCCCGAAGTCAGCAGTTGCTTATACCTGACTGAACGTTTATCTTCTTTGGCAACAGCTATAGTCTATAACTTATGTACAAACAATCAAGTAGCCTATTTGAAACATGTCTACCTTTCAGTGTATAATAATCCGTTCCCCAGGCTTTATTTAATTACTAGGCCCTATTAAAATTTTCTTTTCATATGTTTAAGATCAACTGTGCAATCTCAAGTAAAAAGATATTGTCATGTTTTATGTTTCTTAGAAATGCAAATTTATTTGAGAATTGTTTTTTTTTTTTTTTATATATATAACCATAGGTCATATAACAGAACCAGAACATTTTGATTACTAAGGTACTGATCTGTTTTGTCTTTTTGTCTCATTTAAAGATTTATGTTATTTATTTCAATGATGTGTGTTATTCAAAGTTACGAAATCTTTCCACGCCGACCAAATACTATTTCGAGAATGACGAGCTGAGACTCGACAGACAAATGCAGCGAACACAGCGAGCGAGAGCGGCAGTTAGTTTTGTTCATCTCTAGTGTAATATAGTCTCATCAACCTCATCTCTAAATAATCTTCCTGGCCGTCCTTTTTTCCTATTTCTCATGGAACTCTCAGTGATTTTATTTCTTCTTCGGTTTCCGTCTCTTCTTCTGACGTGGTTGTATCACAATGATCTCTTTTCTTCTATATATAACTAAATATCACTATCACTTGTATGCTGACGATCTTCAATGCTACATCTCTTCCCGCTTAGACCGAATAAATGACGCTATAGATAAATTGAACGAAGACATTGACTCGATTGTGACATGGACAAAGAAATTCCATCTTAATATCAATCCTGGAAAGACACAAGCAATTATATTAGGAAAAAAACGGCAAACCGACCTGTAAAGCAACTCGACATTTCCCCCGTTAAAGTAAGTACAGTGCATATCCCTTTCAGTTCTTCGGTAAAAAATCTTGGCATTCACATGGATAATAATCTCAACTGAGACATGCAAATCACAGAAACCTGCAGAAAAGTATATTCTATTATCCATGTGCTAAAAAGGATAAATGTTCATCTTCCCTCTTGCTTAAAAAAAGTCCCTTGTGCAGACGCTTGTATTTCCCTATTTTGACTATGCTGACATTTTACTGACTGACCTTTCCAGCGACAACAAAACGAAACTTCAACGTGCTCATAATTTGTGTGTACGTTTTGTAAGCAATGTTCGTAAATATGATCATATTACCCCATCCCTGGAAGCAATAGGTTGGCTTAAACTAGATAAGAAAAGAAATTTACATTCACTTCTCCTTCTCTTCGAAATCTTGAACTCTTCTATTCCTTTGTACCTGTCGTCTCGCTTCACTTACCTTTCTTCCCACCACAATCTGAACACACGCTCTCGCCATGAAACAATACTAACAATACCATCCCATCGCACCTCCTCATACTCATCCTCTTTCACAATAGCCCTGCCAAGACTCTGGAATTCGTTACCTGCTAGCATCAGAGACTGTCGAAATAAAATTGAATTCAAACGCAAACTTACTAGGCACTTGGTCAATAATTGAGACTCGTTCAGACATGGTTTCTTGTAAATAGTTCTCTTAATCTATCACAAAATATTTCAATATTCGGTCATTTCATTACTATACATTTTTGTTATTCTAGGTTTAATTTGTAATTAAGTAAATACAAAAATATTCTTTGTTCTTAACTTCTATGATAAAATGTCTAGCTTTCATTAATCAGGTAATCTTGTCGTACTTTAATTTTTATTGTAATTGTAATTGTAACTTTAATGTTAATTGTAATTTTATTGTTCATATTATAGTTGTAATCCCCTGGTAGAGGGGCAGAGAAGGCCTGACGGCCTTATCTCTACCAGGTTAAATAAATAAATACTAAATAAATACTAAATACTAATATCTTTATCTACTTGCATTTGCCTTTAAATTTCTTCATTCCTCACTTTTCCCAACCTTGTTAGGCCACGGCCAAAATATCATCTCCAATAATCCATTTGTCGCATTTATTTTTTGTTTCATATGATTTTGTTTATAATTCAACTTCTTGAACGATAAGCCATCATAATCCTTCGGATTGTTGTTTTAGATGTAACAGATTTTGTGTCTAGGCATATGCCATAGAACTGAATTAAGTTGTTGGGTACATGTTTTATTTAAATATCCATATTTTATGTTCAAGTAACATATTCGTACAATTTTAATGACGGCAATCGCTTGCTCCCTTTGGCGTAATTCTGCCTTCTGAAATTACTCAGTCAGAATCAAACTTAGGTACATCCTAGTGACCGAGAGCTTAAAGGAACTAGGCAGTAAATGACCAAAATGATATTTTCAGTATTTTCTGTAGATTATTTTTCCTAAATGTTTAACAATCACTTAGTCGGTAACTATTGCGAGTAGGATCGTGATTTTTGTTCATATCGATAGAAAATCTAATAAAGAATCATTTATCCCTCTGACGTATTTCAATAGCATGCTCTGTTTTCGTATAAACTTAATTTTAAAAACCCCTAAATTCAAGCCATTGCGCGATGGGAGCAAGTGACAACGTTTTCGCAGAGAGCAGCTCAGCTACCGAGGCACACCGAGTTCGATAAACTCTTACATCTGTATCACGAATAGAGTGTGTTAGCGGCGATGTTGCCGGACTGCTGAAACTTTAAACTTAATTTTCTAATTAACCGTGTATTTAATCACAAAACGTAATACAGATTTTCTATTCATTTACGTGTACTCTATCGTCCATTTCAATCTGCGAGATTATTTCACTTCCATCCTGTGTGCATATAAAATCTGTGTGTGCAATAAAACGTATATGTCGATAGCTAGAAATGATATCTCGTAACTACAAAAATGGCCATTTAGTTCAATTTCACGTTCACAAAATTGGGCAGTTAACTAATATTTTGTCCTCGAGTAGAAGATCTTGCAAAGCAGAAACATATGTAAAAAGTTTGTCTATTTTGAGGAAAATTAATTTTAAAATATTTTTATTCACCTGCAAATTTACAGATACGAAGTATCACTCCTTAACCATCGATATGAATTTATACCATTAGCTATAAGTAAGGGGCGGACTATAGCATATTTGCATATTTTATATCTTAGTCGCAAATCATATGCTACGGTTGTATAAATGCGTTTCAAGTTATCTGCAACCACTGCTCAAGATTTTATAGTGCATAAATGTGCATATTTCACTTTTTAGCGCATATAAAAGCATATTTTTTAACTTTTTAGTAATATGGTGCTTGAACCACATTAAGAATATGGAAAATTATAAAAATAGAATACAGAAGAAACGCATAATTTGGAACATACTACAGTTATATTTTATGGATTGCAATCTGACACCATGTAGAAAGCGCAATGTTATCGGCGAATGAATGTGAGAAATTCCCCGACTGCCAACAAAGCACTCCATAATTAAACGCATTGCTGATCTTCCCGGGCTCGGCCCTCGAAAAGGCAAGCCAAGTCAATTAAGCATCTATCTTGCTACTGGGTAGTCATAATTTTATAACGGATGACGATGAGCGATCCGATTCTTTCAAGTGAATTAGTTTATACTGTACAGAGTGGACGAACTAATCAGAGGATGTAAAGGTAAAAAAAAGGTAAAGGTATCCCCGTAACATGCCATGAGGGCACTTGGGGGGCATGGAGGTAGAGCCCCATGCTTTCCATGACCTCGGCACTAGAATGAGGTGGTGTGGTCGGCACCACGCTCTGACCGCCTTTTACCCCCGGGAAAGACCCGGTACTCAATTTTATAGAAGGCTGAGTGAACCTTGGGGCCGTTCTGAAAGTTTGGCAACGAGAAAAAATCCTGTCACCACCTGGGATCGAACCCCGGACCTTCCAGTGTGTAGCCAGAATCAGAGGATGTACAGAAAAAAAATTTATAAGTGAATTAAAATAAGGAATGGACAGCACTTAAATACAGGATCCGACAGAGGAAGGGCGATTTTAAGGATCACATGTCTCTCACAGCACAATTGAGGGACGATAAACTGCGCGCATATTATGTTGCCAATATTCATTTAGTCATCACGGAAAGGTGGAGCAGAGCACAACATGCGCTTACAATTAAAAGCTTTTACAAGACCAACAACAGTTTTGAGGATATCAGTCATGAATTTCGTCATTTTAATTTATGGCGGTATGATCCCTACCATCTGGTCATGAGAATTATATTTTCATCCATACAAATTTAGGTGGTATATCAATTAAAATATCACGATTTTGTCAACCGAAAGGCGTATTGTGAGGAGAATTTAAAGATTTCATTGACACTTTGTGGATGTCTGACGAAGCAAATTTCCATGTCATAATAAGTCCTTTTCAAGAAATAAATGAAAAAGTATGTACCTTACGATCTCAGGTAAGTTATGTGAATTTGAAAAAAATATATTCTTGAGTCAAATTAAAATCGGCAGTTCTTCTGCCAGATCCTGTATAACAGAGTTCATGGATAATCAGATTTTAATACAAGACAATAAGAGAGGACATGGTCTTCTATTATAAAGCCAGCCTCACTTTCCTGTGGTAAACCCCATTTATAAGATTATTAATGACGATATGTTCGCCATGTCACAACGTTGTAATTGATTCACCAATCGCAGAGGAAATGCCGCATAGCTGACTATGATCGTACCAAATGAATTCCTCCGGGCTAGCAACCCACTGAAAGTTCAACATCTGCTGCTTTTTAAGTCTTATATGAATACGACAGAAACCGGATGCATGACATAAGAATAAGTGTCTATAAAACACTGGCTCGAACAGTGATGTGATTGATGACATGTGGCAGTGAAGCGTGGATCATTCGTGATAAAGATAGGGAAGTATTAGAAGTAGATGAAACTTTTTTACTTGGTTATTTAACGACGATGTATCAACTACTACATTATTCAGCGTTGATGGTATTGGTGATAGCGAGATTGTGTTAGGCGGGATGATGTCGAGGATTCTCCAAAGATTACCTGACATTCGCCTTACAGTTGGAGAAAATCTCGGAAAAATCCAACCATGTAATCACCCCAAGCGGGAATCGAATCCACATCTGAGCACACCTCCGGATCGGCAGACAAGCGCTTCAGTCCACTGAGCTACGCTGGTGGCTAGGTAAATTAAACGAGAATCCTGAGGAAAGCAGCAGGATATAACAAACTGGATAAGAAAAGGAATACAGATATATATATATATATATATATATATATGGGAAGACCTAAAAAAACGACATTAAGTAAAACTACGTATAGGAGGTGCGAAAAATGATATAAGGAGAACAAGAATAATATAAAGTAAACAAGCAGAATAAGAGGAAGGCAAGGATAATAAACGTATTTCTAAAAAACGTTACTGTATACGGCTATATTTAATAATAATAATAATAATAATAATAATAATAATAATAATAATAATAATAATAATAATAATATGTGAACTCAATATTATGTGGCCATACTTTCACCATTGATGTACATAGCAACGAAGGCAGCAACTGACTTACTTAGTTACTTACTTACTTACTTACTGGGTTTTAAGGAACCCAGAGATTCATTGCCGCCCTCACATAAGCCCGCCATTGGTCCCTATCCTGAGCAAGATTAATCCATTCTCTATCATCATATCCCACCTCCCTCAAATCCATTTTAATATTATCTTCCCATCTACGTCTCGGCCTCCCTAAAGGTCTTTTTCCCTCCGGCCTCCCAACTAACACTCTATATGCATTTCTGGATTCGCCCATACGTGCTACATGCCCTGCTCATCTCAAACGTCTGGATTTAATGTTCCTAATTATGTCAGGTGAAGAATACAATGCGTGCAGTTCTGCGTTGTGTAACTTTCTCCATTCTCCTGTAACTTCATCCCTCTTAGCCCCAAATATTTTCATAAGCACCTTATTCTCAAACACCCTTAACCTATGTTCCTCTCTCAAAGTGAGAGTCCAAGTTTCACAACCATGTAGCTTCAAACACCATCATGTGCATCACATGCGCAGAAGCGAGTCTACTTCGAACGTGACAGATACAATGGGTATTCCGCTGTACCATCTTCCTGAGCTAATAAGATCAGGCGGCAGTTTTCCTTTCCCTGATTGCTAATTGGTTCACACTGAGCACCCTTAGGTCGCATTGCGTAATTC
Source organism: Periplaneta americana (assembly GCF_040183065.1). NCBI lineage: Eukaryota > Metazoa > Arthropoda > Insecta > Blattodea > Blattidae > Periplaneta > Periplaneta americana. The sequence continues at coordinate 33,611,202 of NC_091123.1, read as the reverse complement.
GTTACTGCTACTCGATATCACGAAGTTTTGCCTCAGTCGAACCGTTGGGGCATAAGTCACGACTGTCTTAAATTCGTGCGTTGCCCGTCGTGTCTTGACCGGCGGCTATTTTGGGTGCTAATGCTGTGTCTTTCACAATTTCATTGTTTCGGAATTCCATGTCTACAGATGTAAATACCAACACGTCATAACAGAATTCAGACTCATTAATTTTGTTTCACACATCCATCTGTGACGTCTTCATATGACGTGACATGCTCTCTAGTCCTCCCTACGCATCCTGAAATAATGTGTATTTTACAAAGACTGCTTTTATACAATTTTAGCGAAATGAGAAGATGCTCAGTGACGTCAATCCAAACATAAAATGTGTCCTTAACACATTACTGAATAGGTATAAGACATTAAAACGTTACTCATCTACAGACGATGATGATGATGATGATGAAATAGTCCGTCTTCTTGCTTAAACATTTGTCTTGAAAACTACCGATCACTGCAGTTCATTTTGAGACATAGAGACATTTTTCTAATGAGTTTTAGTAGGCTAGTAGTAGTGGTAGTAATAGTAGTATTGAGTAACTAGGGGCGGGTAAGGGACGACCCTTCAGCACGTCGGCTCGACAGTGGCCTATTGTGCACCCCAAATTATGGAATGAATGATAATTAGGTTACCAGCCCACCGGCCGCATGAGACCACTCACCGGCTCACCAACGGGCCCCCTACACCCCTTGCCTTAAATTCATATCGCCAAGGTGACCAAGCAGCATAGGATCCATTCCGACAGCTCTTGTAAGGTGTCGAAACGCCCTCGGAAGTGTTCTTAAGGATTGAATCCTGGCAGAGATATTGAGAAAGGCTTGGAACCTAGAGACGGTTTCGGAGAGGACACCCCTCCTGCAAGCGGACGAAGACATACATGGCCTGAATATGCCTAGGAATGAGAGGATGAAGATGAATGGTATGGTAATAATCCGTGAAGCTACAGCCCGCGAGGGGCCAAGACCGACAAGCCGGCTGCTGGCCTCACGGCCACATGCCGAAGCAGAGGTGGACGATCATCCAACTAGAATGGAGGTATCGTGTGGTTAGCACGATGAGCCCCCCAGACGTTATAGCTGGTTTGCGTAACCGGATTTCGCTACCTATCGTAGCTCCCCAAGTGCAACACGATGCTGGGTGGGCACCAGTCCCATACACTGGCCGAAATTTCATGAGAAAATTTCTTCTCCATGAGGACTCGAACCAGCGCGCATTCCGTAACGCGAGTCCCAGGCAGGATGCCTTAGACCACGACGCCACGGCGCGGGACGAATGATATGATATGAAATCTAAATTCTTTTTCTACAGGAAAAAGGAAGGTAAATGGACCGTGGCAATGAAAATTCCAACCCGGCATTTGCCTAAGTAACTGTATAAAACCATGGAAAAACCACACTCAGGTTGGTTGATCCGGGAATTTGAACCGCAGACCTCCCGAATACGAGTCCCGTGCGGAACGCATGAGCCACCTCGCTCGGTTTAACAGTTTTTAGTGCTTACGTTAGATATTTTAAAGCGAGTGGATTCGCTAATGCATCCCACAGACAGAAGTCAGAGAATATTGGATATCACACATTTACTACTAGTCCATCCTTGAACACCTGATTGATTTCTTTTGCGAACACATTGGCTGTGTAAGCTTCGGAAGAATCTTGTTGAGAAATGAAGAAATTACGTTTCCTGTCAAATAATATCTAAGAAAGTGCGTCAAATCACACACATACTGTACTTCTTGACATTCACTGTTCCCTCTGGGGAAAAAAAAAGTGCCGTGATTCTCACGCCGCTCATGGCACATCATAGTCATCTCATCTTGGAGATGCACTCTATTAAGATTACCTTTCAGAGCACCAATATCCGTTGCTTTTGGAGTTGCCATAGCCACTGATATGGAACAGGCCTCATTCGAGAATAAAATAAGATGTGAATCTTAAGTGTCAAGTCATGAACCTGATTCAAAATCCACTCACATAATGAGGTCCAATGTTCAGGATCACTCGGTCGCAGTTCTTGTATCACTGTAACTGAAATAATTTTGTAGCTGTATGCACTGACGAGCGTGAAATTCTAGTTTGTTGCGCTAAACGTCTAATGAATTTGTTATGGGAATTTTCTACGCGATAAGCAATGTCATTTAAAGTTTCTTTGCTGAGTGTCCTAAGCTGTTTCCTGATCTTTTTATCTGACTGCAAGACTTGCAATTTTATCACCGGGAAATCGTTGTTCTAATAGTCTTCGAACTTATTGGGCTGAATCTGTTAACATATATACAATTTTACGTGAACGACACACAAGAAACATAAACCTAAACATTCCAACGGATATTCAACATTGAATATCGCTTTTGCGGTCGAGAGTGTCGGCAGCTGTGATGATGTTCACCAACAAGCAAACGCGTTGCATGTGGTAGAATCATCGTGGAAGTAACAACTTACTTACTTACTTACTAACTACTTTTGTGATAAGAATATTTATATTATGTTAAATTTATGTAACTCTAGGCGTTACAGAAATACAGTACGCCCTAAAATAAATATCCTTTATTTTAATGCAAACTTTTACGGTCTTACTAATAAACAGTGTATAAATTTTATACGAGACTTAAGCAGAGTTGGGACAGAAAACGTTACTAATAAACCATGCATAAGCGATGAATGTATTAAACAGCCTGTAACTACACGCTACATGGGAATTGCTTTGCAGTAGTTATATAACTCCTTGTTTAAGCGTTGTATAAAGAGAAAAAAAATCGCCGCCTCTTTAACAGCTGTTCGTATCGATTGCCATTTTATGATGATGGTTGTCTTGTAATCGCAGAAGAACAAACCAAAGAACACAGAATAATTAAAATAATATTGCTGTAGCTGTACTCTTTCACCAAAATATAGCGTGGTAATCGATCAGGCTTAGTTGTACTATCGATACTTAACGTAGCACTATCGGATGCAATACAGAATCTCAGATATTCTATTACCTTTCGTAATGAAGTAATGAAGAAAATATGACGTAGCTGTGTAACAGTTATACTGTTATACATGACGTATGTAGTGATTATTAATAAGGAATTTACACACGACTTATAAACGAGTTATTCATTGTGTTATACACGACGTACGTAGTGATTATTAATAAGGAATTTACACACGACTTATAAAAGAGCTATTCGTTGTGTAAGTATAACACAGTTACAGGCCTGTATAAGAGTTTTTATTAGTAAGACCGTTACTCTTTTGCACACTAATTCCCAAGTGTAATCAGCGTATTCCGAATCTCACCGGACCGGCGCAAAACAATGACGTCACGCTGCAGCGAAATAGAAACAAAAATGCTGGAAGGTTCGATGGCTATCATGGCGGCTGTACAAGTTGTTGTCTGTGCTACGCTAGCAAGATTTTGCGAAATTTCCGTACTGTCATCTTGTTCAAAGAAAAGAGAGCATAAACAATGTATTTCTTGAACCAGTAGTAATAACTGGTCCGTTGACATGTTCGCTCATAAGCCATTAACATATTGTTTTTAAGTTGTGCTCATTACAAACATTACAGCAGAACACACCGCCATGACAACAGTTCACGATGTCATTCGTCTGCTAATTCCCGCCCTATACAAGAACCAATCAGATTCACTGATGACGGCTGATGGAGACTGCCACCACATCTGCAAGCTGATGGAACCGGTGCGACACCGATGGAGCATCAGTGACGTCATCGTTGAAATTCGGAACACCGTGATGCCATCAAATTGCACAGCACTGAGATTCGGATTACGCTCAATATAACAATGTGTTCATTTCAGTAACAAATAACTTTAGCAAAGAATGACAGCGGGAAGTCGGTCTTTCATAACAAAAGAATTAGCTTCTTTCCACACACAAAGAGGAAACGTCCACAATAAAATATTTTTCCCTTGAACGGTTTGCTTTCAAGAACAAGGTTGCAGTTAGGTTTTATCTAGACATTCTCTCATTTCTTCAATAAAGGCGTTGACATTCCGTCAACATCTGTCTATACTCGGAGCGAATAAACAGGAAGTGATATCGTGTTCCTATCAGTAGAGACTTGGTTCCACATAGTCGTGATGCGAGTTCAAATTGATTTAAGCGCTTTGCAGTTTTCATCAGAATATTTAAAGTACACGCAAGACGGAGTATTTGGAATGTTGACGATTTACACTTTTAACTCGCAATAACAGCGACAATGATACAGCACACGAAAGCATATAACGCACGTGGGCCGGCGTCGTAAGTTCGGCAACATTGTCCCACCGAACGAGAGAACATAGCACAGCGTTCTGTTGACATTTATTGCCAGTTTGTCACCAACAGATGAAATTTTGCAAAACTTCAGTGGAAAGTTACGTTCTCACTGCATGCGACAACGCTGCACAAGCTATCCTTATAGCCCGCACTCGTTCCTCGCATATAGAACTACTAAGCCTTTTCGTCCCTTTCCGGGGTTTTCCCTCAACCCATTACGAGCAACTGCTGGGTAAATTTCGGCGAAGGAACTTGGCATTTATCACTTTCATTTCACTAGACGCTAGATGACCATAGCAATTGATAAAGCGTCATAAAATACACCAACTAAAAAAACCATGTACTGTACTGCGTATAAAGAGAGTGTAAAACAAAGCAGTGGTTTGAAGATGTTGAAAAAATTCGTGGGAAATATCCACAATGCCAATCCCAGTTTTACACGATGTATCTAAGAAATCTCGCCCGAGATAACATTTTGATCTCTCTGTAAGATATCATCAATTTTATTAGTGAGTTATTGGCTGCACTACAATGGTGTTAAGAACTTCATCTCTAAATTGGATCAGTATGTTTCCTCCCCGATACAGTTCGAAACACTGTTGCTCCACCCAATGAGGCATGAACACAAGATCGCTTACATCCAGAAAAGTACACCGGTTTATTAATTGGACCTGTCGGTAATATTGCTTATCCTTATCTAAATAATATTTTAGCAAATTAATTGTAACCACATTTCAGCTTCGTGTAACAAGAGTACGTCCTATCTTTCTTCTCTCCTGATAATTTATTGCTGTACAAGTACAATGAAACAGATTTCTTCTTGAAGCAAACTTCTCCTTCTGATGTCATCTTGATCTCCTGGGTCAGAAGTGATTTCAGCGTTGTTGTCTTTAATGTAGGCCTCAATTCTGGCTTATTTCTTTCTAATAACACTGAAGGTCCTTTCCTTAAGAGAGTCACTGTGAGGCAAACAAGGGTCTAGTACTGCATCACAATGTTCTTTACTTTATTTTTCTACTTTCATTTCTCTTAGGCTACCTGAAATTTCGGCCCAATATACATTTATTCTAGTTTCATTTGTAATGTATTTAGGATTAAGTTTAGCATTGATAAGTTGCAAATTCTGTTTCAAGTCTATCACGTTTATCTTCATTATAACTAAATTAGGGAAATTTTGAATAAAATGTTCAAGAAATGAATATGAATCATTTCTTGTATAAAATATCTGTAAATTCTACATGCTTAAGAAATTTATTCTCAGTTGGAAATTTATTTACACATTCTTCACATCTTTCCGAAGGAAATTATTATTATTATTATTATTATTATTATTATTATTATTATTATTATTACTTAGTCAACTGTCCGAAAACAGTGGCAACCTCACAAGTGATACCAACAAGGCATCATTTATGAGGATACTAGGCCAGGAGATCATGGGGTAGGGTGGTCAGTTCCTTTCTCCCCCATTGCATATATCGCTGATTAGTGTGACATATTCACTAATCAGACTTTAGATGTATACAAACAATATTGTTCTTCCTCTGACAAATCAAGTGAGATGTACTGCCTGATAATTGATGTAGGCCCTACATATAGCCAGAGCCTCAATCGGAGGTGGAAAGATATTTTAGCATTTAAAATATTAAATATTTTGATATTTTTCCAATATAAATTTCATATCTTGGCAAAATTTTCTTCATATTCTGCCAGTCTATAATGATGAGTTTGGAATGAAGATCAGCTTGAATGATGTTAATGCCTAATATGACACTGGAGAATCCCGAGTAAAAGTCAATTGCGACCTTATCCGTCCGTCACAAGCGACACTATGGATATTTAATGACCCAAACTAGAACCCAGACCACCTACGTGGGAAATTAATGATTTAGACCACGGAGCTACAACAAAGGACAATTTACTACTTACTAACGTTTCACCCTGATCATATATAACAGATTTATCAGCCTAATGCACTTTCAAGACAACTTTTACCAATAAATTTCACTATGCTGCTATCTAGCGACTGCAAAAGAAGTCACGTTATAACCTTGATGAAATTGCATGGAGTAACAGCTTGCACCAGTACTTCCATCTAGCGGAAAAAATCATTTTCGACTGTGGAGATCCTAATGGTTGTTCTCTTTTATGTTTTGCCATTTCGTAACATGGGAATGGCCAGTCTGATGTATGTACATGTGACCAAGGGTTTCACGCACTGAGGACAGGCGTTATCGCATGCTAAAGTCTGATTATATGAAGACGAAAAATACGAGTATGCCTTTGCGTTTCTTGAAGCTCTCATCATATAAACACGGCGTTTCATAATTGATAAATGATAGTCCACTTTGCTGCTTTCATTTTAAGTATCTAGAGACCAGCAAAAACCTAGAACTAAGGCGAAGTCTTGTCGACAGGTTGTGTCTCTCCCCTCACCGCAGGGCATCGATTCGCTCCATTGATGCGGATCGAGGCAACATAGAAAAATGCGAGGGCCCGGAATACTACACTTCTCGCCGGAAGACATTTGAATTCAAATCTGAAGGGCCTAGTTGCCGCTTACACACTGATTCCTATGACATAACAGTTACGACATACGGAATGAAATGTGGGGAAGTATGAATGAATAAAGTTCTAATCGCCGAGACGTGATAAAATACAAGATGTGGACACAAACAAACATTATTTAAAAAACTGTACTCCCCATATTTTTCTTGCTTTATACGAACTCTCTTCAGTTACTTCATTCCCCTGCAATACATTTTTTCCTACACACATTACATGAAATATTAAATGTTTTTGAAATGCCTATAAAATGAAGTAGATTATTGAAAAATAACTGAATACTAAATTAAAATAATAAACTGACACCGCCACCTCATACATACTCGTAATTAAACCACTGGCTATGATATTAATATGATATACTAAGTAATCTTTAGCGCAACATCCATGAAGGATCAGGCCGCCCAATCGCTGATATATGAAAATAAATGTCCTTAAGACAAATTTTTATGGAGAATAATGATAAACAATGGCTACCCATACCATATGATACAAGTAATAAAATATTTGCATAGACGATGGAACTTTAAGCTCAGATATGAAATTATACGAGTAAATGAAGGAGTCAGGCAAGAATGTCCACTCTGTTTAATATTTATACAGGATGTAACTAAAATGAATGTCAAAACTTTAGGGGCATATTTCTATCATATAGAGGATGAAAAAATAGTCTATGAACATTCGTCCAGAAACGATTTATTTTCTTGTTACAGCCCTTTTTCTACAACTCTGCTTACATTGTCCGAAATAAAAATAGTATACCACATGGAAATATGTTTTTCAGGAAGTGCTCAAAAAGGCTCCTGTTAGCACGGATACATACAGGGACATCATTTTATTTTTACTAACATTTTTAATATTAACCTGTCTATACCTTTAGAGAACCGGAAACACCGCTTGCTCCCCCCTCCAAGACTGGAGTTCGATGATACTGGCGTAAAACACAAATCACTCTACTAGGTATAGGATGGAAGAAAAGTAGTTCATCCATTTACGTAAACTAGGAAATATCGCGATTTTGAGTTTGATAATTTTCATTAGGTTTTTCTTTAATCAAAGTACAGTACTGTATTAAGAATAAGTGTTTTTACTCACGAAGTGAGTTATCCATGCGAACGTATTCATTATGCAGTGTATATTATACTGTCTACAGCACATTAGCGTACAATATAGAGAAAGAAGTTAAATTGAAAAATAATCATAATATGGGTATTTAAACACAATTTTGAAAATGGTGGCCATTCATTTCGATACAGGCTTCAGTTCTTTTGTGCATATTATCGCACTATAGACTATTGCATCTAATTCCAATTGCCAGTTTCGTCCTTCGTACTAGTAACTCATGTTGAAATAATTCTATACCTACTCTACGTACTGTTAATTCAATCTTCATTTCTGCCCGACCCGAAAATATAAAATTACTCAGACATGCTATCTACTGTCCGTCCAAGTGGTTATGCCGCAGGATTGTAGAAAGGGAGGAAATCACGTGACAGTTAATTACTTAACGAGGCCCTTTTATTTAAGTTAAATTAAACAGCTGTATAATATTACGTAAACGTCCAATTCCTAAGAGAAATTAATGTTTTCAGAAAAGAGCTAAGACAGCCCAGCTTTTACAGAGGGGCGAGCAGAAGCAGGTGGGGGAAATCGGGATGCGACGTAGGCAAACGGACAGTACCTGTGCGAAAATATGATTCAATATTGAAAGCTCTTTCGTCACTGGAAAACGCGAACATATTTCTGGAACTTACTATACCCAGTAACTCAGTACTGCTTACTATCTGCGGTCTTGGTTCTGTGTGGAGTTGGAACTTCCTTAGTAGAAGGGGTGGGAGTGAAGTACATTCAAAAACTCAGGTACAATAAAAATTGAAGTAAAAATAAAATGATGTCCCTGTACATTAACCAGCCGTAGCATTGAATACCGGATGCGCTAATGTATCCTTGGAGAATGTTCTATTATCTCGTTTTCCAAAATACGGGCTCGAAGACTCTCTTCAGCCTTATATAAGTTTCATACATAAGTTCTTATAAATTACCTCACGAATAAAATTCTAGTGGGTTTAGGTCCGGAGAGAGCAGAGGCCAAGGAATTGATCTATCTCTACCTATACATCTGTCATGGAACCTTTGACATAGAAATCTACCAACACTAACACTGAAATAAGAATAAGCTCCATTTGCATGAAGTACGAGTTTCGTAGTACTGTTAGTGTAACAGAACAAGAAAGATGTACTGTAAGAACATTTTGTATCTTTCTCTGTTGAGCCTGAGTAGAAGAACATGAGGTCCCATCAAAACGTCGTCAACAATGCCCGGCCCAAACATTCACATTTCCATGTGGTATGCTATGTTTTCCTCCCCCTAATGTACCGCATCATACAATATAAGCAGAATTGTAGAAAAATGGTCGTATAAAGAATAAAGCGTTTTCGGATCAATGTTCGTAGAATATTTTTTCATCCTCTATATGATAGGAAAAACTCCTAAAGTTGTGACATACATTTTAGTTACATCCTGTATAGACAATGTTGTTCAGAAATGGCAACAACATATACGTTCAAATTTTTAAATAGGGACATGGAAATTAAACACGACTTTATTTGCAGATGACCAGTGCATTATAGCAGAAACAAAAAACAACAACAAAGCAATAATGTACGCATGAGATCATAACTACGAGACTATAACGTTAACGTTAATGTCGTATAACATTGAGAGTAAATTAACCCTTTACACTTGCGTGCATACTTGATCAAACCTGAGACAAAATAGATGTGCTTATTCAGTGTATCAATTTACATTACCCCTTTGCCCATGCTACCTTCCCTCTTCTGGCAACTTTCTACATTCAAGCTTCCGTACTCAAGCACAGGCTATTATAACAACTTAAAAAAATCACACGATATCTACTGGACTACAAAAAAAAACACGATTGAAGATCCTGATGTAAAATAAAAGAAGTCATGAAATTGCGCTCACCTTCTTTGGCGCATTCCATCTTAAGAACAAAAATATCTGCAATAAAAATAATAAAAATAAATAAACAAATAAACAAACACAAATAAACAAATAGCAACTACGTCACAAACTGGGGATCTTGGCTTTATTCATCTTCACTAATGTGAGGACTTCGAGCCAACATTACACATACACAAACAGTAACGGAGATCTTTGGTCATTTGGTCTACTTGGCGAAAGGCCATCGCTGAAGACAACACGACACAAACATAAGACAAGATAGCGATATCCAGTTCCAGTGTGATTAAGATTAATCTGAACTTCTCTGCCAGAAATTAGACTAGAATTTACCAGGATATGTGGCGAGCTACGCTACCATTCCAACCAAAACACAGGACTGAAAAATAAATAAAAGCTGTAAGTAGATAAAATAACTCAATTCGCTTTTCCTCAAGCGGTAGTTTATATCTAAAAATTCAGAGAAAACTACATTCCCTTGCCTTACAAGAGAATGGAGGTTTACTTTGTTCTCACAGGAACTGGATGGGTACCCTTATCTTGTGCTTCTATAGTATTCTGAACGTTAGTCTTGCCATGCTAACCAAACGACAAGTAAGTCCAACTAGTGTATATTTTCTAATGTTGATTCCTGATCCTCACAAGAATGATGTTAAAACGAGTTAAAGGACTCAATTCTTGATGAGAATGATGGTGATAATAATAATAATAATAATAATAATAATAATAATAATAATAATAATAATAACAGAATAAATACACAAAGAAAATGAAAACTGATATAAAGAACAGAAGTCGTCCCGAGTGGCTCAAATAATAATGTTCTCAGTTACCCCTGAGTTTATGTGATTTAATACTTACAGGACACTGCAGAGTTTTCCATATGTACTACCTTTTTTATAATCACATTACATGCTTAAAAATAGGGGAACACTTTGAAAATTAGGAAAGTAAAACTATGATAAAATGAATTAAGACGACTCTGAAGATAGTAAGAAGGAAAAAATAAAGAAACACGAAAGTTGCTTTGAAGATTGTTCAGAAATGTACTTTTGGATATTCCAATATGTTCTAGAACTTCACATGTCCAAAGTTTCAGAATTACATACAGGTTTCATTTGTTCGGAGTAACCAGACAACGAGCCCACAGAGTAGGCGATCCTTCTCGTCTTAAATATATGCTCTGATGTTGGAACCTGTATGGAAATGTTAACTTCAGAACACGGTGGAATACTCAAGTGTCTGAAGTTTAAGCTCGGTTTACAATAAGTGGTAAAAACAAAATCATGAAAACAATAACACAGCACATGAAACAAACGTAGGGACAATTGTTATATAAATTAAAGAAAATAAATGATTTAACAAGTCGATAAATTACTCTACTCTTTCCCTCACAAATACTTTGTTAATATCTATGTTTCTTTTTTCTGTGCAATGGCAGTGTCCTTAACTTGCAGTTATTCACCCCGACTCTACGAGAGTGGATCATAGATGTCACTATTTCCGAGAAGCGTACATCATCTAGTTCGTCATATACTATCCAGAGTGCACCATAGGCACATTACACTCACACTGTATGATAATGGACAATTGTTGGGATGCCACAGAGGAACCGGTGTACCCGAAGAAAACCCATGTGTTGCTCCTGGACCACTGGTTTGCCCAACACAATTTATAAATTCAGGATGACCAACCGAGATTTGAACATGGACATCTGGGTTATAAGCCACCGAGGAGGTTATTTATTATTAGTGGTAAAATATAGCTTCCTAAAAACGTAATTCGGTGTAGCTTTTCACACTATGTAGCCTAAATTACAGGAGCAACATTGCTTACTCACTGTTACGGAGTCCACAGAGGTAGGTACATCCGGAATTCACCGTCAGAGTTGCCTTAACAATTAAGTTGTAAAACAGGAAGTGGGGGTGTCGCCCATGAGTCACGACCCCCTCCCACGGGAGACGCCGAGTTATTTTCTATTTAATAACTCGTAGCAATACACAGCACTAATGCCGGCCGGTCGGCCAGCCAATTAAAAGAGCCCCTTTGGGTACACGACTTAGGTTCAGACCCTTTCCTTCCATGGACAAACAAACATAATTTTGATGACTTGATTAACCAAACTTGTTTGAGTGCAGAAAATTATTTCCCCGGCAAACTATAGAGTCTGCCACAAGGTGTATACCAGAAGTGATATTACACGTCGAAAGTTCAGATGTCATATTTTCCACACGCCCTGCGAGAACTGGTTCGACAAACAAATAGCAAGTTGTTAATATCTGATTAATTGTTTCTGGCTTGTTCCCTTAAAAGGAAAGTCTTTATAGGACGATACCTGCCGCTTGTGTCCGCGTTTCCCCCTTGCTTAATTCGTCGAATAACGATCAAAACATTTTGTGCAAGTAGAAAATAACTGCGTCATATTTTAAGTTTCATTATCGTTTACATCATTCCTGTTGCAACTGTAAAGTCTAGCAGTAATTTTATGTACGGTCTTATAAAACCACAGTTTAGAACATACTGCGCGTTATGAAGAAGACACTCATTCAATCTGACTTCACATCAATTTATTCCAATTTGTAAATTAACAGAAGTTGATGTTAGTTGATTACTCTACTACAGATATGAGTATATAAACTATTATCGTCGTATTAATTGCCAAGTTGCGAATCTGCTTTTGCGAAAAGGAGATAATAGTTTGATTGTTGATAATAAGTTCAGTATTCAGGTAGTGCTACGCCCATGGGCCCGAAAAAATTTGCGCCCTCACCAACTAACTTACGCAAATCTTACAAATCTTAGACATCTAGCAGCTAAATTTCAAATCGAAAAGTGGCATGCAACAACAATTTAACATATGCTACTATCTAAAGCAGGCATAGACTATGTGAGGAAGGAAAATATCTAAAATTTATTTCAGCCAAATATTTCTCTCCAACTTTTGCTGTTCCTACGAACTTGCCACCCGGGCTCATGTGGCTTATCCGTAAGTACAGATCTGTTGATAATATGATAATGAATTCAGAGTATAATAAAATTATGCAAGTATTTATTGCAATAGAAATCAGTTGGAGCAGTTAATTCTACTGTTTTAAAAATGCATTCGTTGTAAACATCATACACTTCACTCGATGCGCACAAGAAGCGGACCGCGATGTGCTCTTGTTACAGAACTGAACATTGCCGAGAGGTGGAACACCTCCTTGAATAGGTAAGAGTGTACAGTAAATAAATTGTGACGTGTAACGTGCTGAAGTAGTATTGTATTCCTTGTTAAAGTAAGCAATGAGTGAAATTTGAGCCAAATTAGATGGGGAATTAAACGAAAAGTCTACATTTCAAATAAATTTGTACTAACTATAGTCCCGTCGCTCTAATTTCCGGCAGCCAATCGCGTTGCAGGTCGGCTACATTTAAACGTGTGCGTCTTTTGATTCGCTTATGAAGACGTTATTCATTTCTTAAGGCTCGATAAATACTTAATATAATCGCCCGCCATTTTGGCTCTTTCGTTGGCGTTCGCAGAAAGCACACGAAGACGTTATTTTCCACTCAATTATTTGCTGAATTAAAGTGCGTTTGATTTATTATCATAGGAGCTACGACATGATAATGATTAACGGTGTGGCAAATAGATTCCTCGTATGGTTATCGGCAACGAAAGAACAAAAATGGCGAACGATACTACCTACCTAGACTTTATAGAGCTTTCACTTCCTAAGACGTAAGCAAAGAGGAGGAGTCACGCCGGGAATAACAGCGTCGCAACTATAGGACAATATTTCATAATGATGTCAGGGGCGGCTTGTAAACGGCTCGTTTGCGGACCCAAGTTTACTGGAACTTTTTTTGCTTCTATTAGCGTATACTTTCAACCATTTCAGTTTTCGCTATTAATTTTGATACACTCGGTAATCGAAGTTAATGTTCAAATTCATATTAAGAGTGACCCAATGCAGTGGCCGTGTGATCTAAGACGTCATGCTTTGGAATAGCAATACAAAATAAGAGAGCTTGTTCGATCCTCATGGAAAAACTAATTTCCTCATGATATTTCGGTCACTGGTTTTGTACGTTTAAGAGATCACCGTTTGACTACTTCCCGAACTGGTTTGATGATCGTTAACTTCTGCTAATGGCATGTGAACGTGAGGTCAGCAATCAACTGAACGACAATGGCTTCCATTGGCTGTCTTCTTCGTAAGACTCATATTTTAGGTATAATTTTCGTTAAAAGTCGACACTTTATCGAAGACATAAAATTCAGTTGCTTAATATTATGCAGAATTTAGACAAACAAATGTCATAATGATTAATCGAACTCTAAGGAATTAACTATGCAGAAAATAGAAACAAAAAAAAAGAAAAAAAGAAATAATAAAAACGTATCCTGAAGCATGCATCCGACAATAATTGAACGTTTATGAAATTAACCACAGTTTAAAGAGTTATAACAGTAATATATACAGAGAATGCCAGGCATAAAGCTGCTAAAACGAATTTAAAAATACATATTTAAAGGAAGATATTCTGTGGGTAGACCCAAAAGATGTATGCCAGATCTCTGAAGGCGAAACAGGTATTTCTTTACCTAATCCGTGAAGAAGTGCCACAAAACTCAACTCATTTGATACCATTAACAGTATTTAAGATTAACAGCGGTTTTAAGACGTGAGAATATAATCTAGTTTAAAACATTTGTGAACAATTTCTGATTTTACAAAAATACACAAAGAAGTAAGTTAGCCGAAGCTCAATTTTCTGCTGGGATGGAGACGCCAAAGAGGCCAAATATGGAACAAAAGTCAGCGAACACCTCGAGGCGGTCAGGTGGCCAACTATAAATTACCTACTGTAGCACCGGGGTATCACAACCGTGAACAAATGTCAGATCTGTCCTGTCCTAGGACGCAGGTGTCTTATTGGTAAGCCGTCTTTGTCACACCTCCGCAGGTCCGGTTGGACGTCCACAACAAGGCCAACACTAAGATTAAGGGCCCACTTGATATAGCTAGCACATATTATAATAACACTGGTCGACAAAATTTAACTTTTTTTAATCGCCAGAGATCAAATTATACTTTTCTAGACCAATTTTTCATGCAGATTACGGATACACCTTCCGTTTCTTCGTGTCATGTATAGATTTATAATTACACACAATACTTTAAATTTATGGAAATAGATTTATAATTACACGCAATACTTTAAATTTATGGAAATAGATTTATAATTACACACAATACATTAAATTTATGGAAATACACCAACATTTAAATGTTATCAATACAACAATACATTTATGTAATGATAAAATTATCAGATTTATATATTATTAATTATTATGACACTTATAGTGATAATTAAAAACAGGATTATAGATTTCTAGAGAACTGGAAGCTAGAAGTGCTTAGTAGATGATTGTATTTTATGTTGTTTTTCTGTGTCATCGCGATACAGCATCCAACAATAATCTGACATCATGGATTCATTCCAGAAACCCTGGTAACGTTTCTCCATCGATTTGATGTCTTGGTGAAACCTTTCACCCATCTCGTCACTGACATCACCAAGGTTGGTTGGAAAAAAATCCAAATGAGAATGAAGGAAACGAAGTTTTAGGGACATACGGCAACCCATTTCTTTATATGCATCCAGTAATTCCTGAACTCCTTTTTTGTAGTCCGAAGACTTTGTCTTCCCTAAGAAGTTTATACACAGCCACTTGAAGCTTTTCCAAGCTTTTACTTCAATCTCATCCAAATTTTCTTCGAATTTTTGATCCCGCAGTAACTCTCTAATCTGTGGGCCCACTAAGACCCCTTCTCGTAGTTTAGCAGCTGACACACGACAAAATTTTTCACTCAGATACTGGAATCCTTTTGAAGTTCTCCTTCCAAGCGTCTTCACAAAGGTTTTCGTTAAGCCAAGCTTTATAGGGAGAGGGGGAAGCAGTATTTTTTGTTTGTCAACTAGAGGGATATGCTGGACATTTTCTTCACCTGGGTTGTAAGTGCTTCTAGATTTCCAGTCTCGTTTGGTGTAATGTTCACTTGTATTTCGGCTGTCCCAAAGACAAAGGAAGCAGCAGAATTTTGTAAACCCCCCTTGCATACCCATCAACATGCCAATGACTTTCAGATCTCCACATATATGCCACTGGTGTACATCGTACTGAATTGATTTGAGTACTATGTTCATATTTTCATAGGTTTCTTTTAAATGCACAGAGTCGGCAATGGGTACAGAAGGTTTTAAATTGCCGTTGTGCAGAAGAACGGCCTTCAAACCTTGCTGGGAAGGGTCAATAAATAACCTCCACTCTGATGCAACATATTGTTTTAGTCCCTCAAAGAGTCCAGGCACATCGTTGCAGAAGACCATTGGACCATCTAAAGAAAAAAACTTTTCTAAATATTTTGTCCGTTTTTTATAGTGGCATATCCTGACGTCTTCTTCAACAAGATGTTTCTCTCTAAGCCTAGAAGCTAGAAGTTCCGCCTGATCTTTTGGTAGTGAAAGATCTCTAATGAGATCGTTTAGTTCATGTTGGGTAAATCGCTGTGGTTCGGAACTAGTAAACTCAGGAATGTATTCACGATCAGAAGCACATTCTAAATTTTCACTATCACTGCCTAAGTCACAGTCCACTTCCTGGAGCAGTTCCATTTCATTTTTTGGAGGTTTCGGAATGGGTAAGTTGTCGTCATGCGGGACCGGCCTCATTGCAGATTCAATATTTGGGTATAAAATTTTGTGTTTGTTTCTGGCAGAAAAACCCTTAATGTTAACACAACAAAAATAACAATCGTCAGTGTGATTTTTCGGTTCTCGCCATATCATTGGGATAGCAAATGGCATCGACCTTTTCTTCTTTTGTACCCAGTCCCCTAAGCCTGTCGAACAGGGTTTACATACAACATATGGTGCCCACCCTTTATCCTGATCACCAAGAGGACAACCAAAGTACAATTGATACAATTTCTGAAGCCGTGGAGTGATTGTACGCTGTTGAGATTTCGGGGTGAAGGAACCGCATATGTAGCAGAAGCTGTTGGGATGATTTAGACATTTTCGAGGCATGATAGGTGATTTAATCTGCAACAGAATAAAGCCTATTAGTACCTTTACCTATTTGCGTACAATTTCTCCAAATAAATTATATTTTTTAGAATGCGTAAATATACCGAGATCCTAATGAGTTCCCAAAATTAAGGGAGGGGGCGTTTGGAATGTTCCCCAGTAAGAATTGCGAGATTTTGTATTATATTTTTAGTTAAACAAGGTACCTATGAAAAACTACATGCACCGGTAAAAGATACAGGCCTACTCACCTTATTAATTGATGTAAAATACACAGCACCTCAAAATATATCACTATCACACAAGATTCACTATAACTCTGTAATACGATTGTGTATCGTTCAATCTACAAACTGTGACTGAGGAAGATGATTCCATGGGGATGAAGAAGGACAAGATAAATTTTATCTAGGACAGGAAGTTTACGCGTGGGGTACGCAGCAAAAGATAAGGCACTGAAGAGTGCCGCGCTATTAGCCGCACGGAAGTAAACGGAGCGACTTAAGAGATTATTATGAATAGATTGAAAACTATTTGTGATATGACAAAAGTAAAACCAGATGTGAAATCAGCGCAACAATATCTAACATACTGTACATATAATACTTTTGGCGAAAATTCATTGTCGATAATCTTCTAATCCAAGAACACATTACATTCGCGTACGTAGATATATACGAGTACCTGAATCTCCGAAGAATAACAGAATTCATATGGAAAAGGAGATCCCGTATAAAAAGAAAAATAAGACAATTATTGTGATCTAGAAGTAAAGCGCTCTCTTCTAGAACGAAGGGATGTGGATTCCAACCCGGCTGGGGTCCATGAATTTTTCAGGACGCAAAAATTCGAAGCACAAGTCCTCTGGGAGGGACTTTAAGTCGTGTATCCCGTGTCAGGGTTTTCCGGCACGTTAAAGACCTCCAAGCCTAACTTAGAGCTTCTGGACCTTAGTTGAGTGTATTTCTATTAATTATTTATTATTTATCTTCAATTACTTATATATGGATTTAGAGTTTCCTTTCAACCTTGTGGTTCTACATCACTTTATTTCTTCCGTACTCATGTCTAAACATAGGCTATCTCTATACGACATGTGCATACAAAATGCATACGTACAATCTGGGCAAAATCCTTGAGGTTATGAAAGACATCAAGAAAAGCGATTAGATAAAGAGAACCCAAGATTGGAGATGCCTAATTAAAATTCTACATATAGAAGGAAATGCAGATTCCTTCCTGATTTCGCATTTATATTTGTTGTTTTAGTTTTGTGATTTTGAGAAAATACTAATTGGAATATTTCCACATCTTTGCATCGGTAGGAGAGGTCCTATCACTTGGCCAGCACAGTCTCCACTCGAATTTTATCTGTTACAGCATCTCCACAGTGAAGTACGAAAACTCCAGAGAAGACTGAGGAGGATATGGCTGTCAGAAGCGTACCTAGCAGTTTATTCTCCGGTTCACAGTGGCCCAGATGATTAGGAAGAGCAAGACATAATTTATATGATCGATGTAACGCTTGTAATTAAGTAGATGGAGGAAATTTTTGAACAAGTGATCTAGTTGTACAAAAAGAGATGGAAAATTAATAAGCTATTTTAAATAAATAAAGAAAAAACAATTACAAAACAAAAGCCAACAGGAAAACAACATTAAAGCACCAAGATTTCCAGCTACAGGCGAGGTTCGCGTCAGAATATGTACGTATAGCAACATGCAAATGCGCATATATCATATAATTTTACCGACTTCCATACATCTCTAGCATTTTGTATAATTGTATACAGTATTTACACCCGGAACATATAATGTTCATGTGTATATGGTATTTGAGAGTTAAACTGACCAGATTTTCAAGAAAATATATCCCTCTTGGAAACACTGGCGGAGACCTGTTGCAGTTGAGAGCAGTGCATTGCATCCTAGCACAGAGATACACAGAAACGTTGCAGCAATTCAACACAAGAAGTAAGACAAACCTCAAGGTCAGTATGTGCCGTGTTACACAAGCATAATATTTTACAAGCAACCGCTTAGTTCGCCAGTACTGGATTTCATATCACTTCACCATCTAACAATGATGTAAAACGTAGCAAATTAAATCAATCAACTGATACATAGCCCATATAATAACATCGGGAAGTGAACAAGAGGTGAAAGTCCAGCCATCATACCCACCCCGCAGATCGCAGATATGAGTGCAATATGCCACATTTCCTGCTCTCGTCTCAGAAGACAAAAACTGGAGTGCTACAGGTTCTGCGACCTACTGCAGGCCATGCGAAGCCGATCCTTCACCCTAGGGGAGGAACGCCCGTCCGCCCTCCCGCTCTATTGTCACTGCGGCGCGGCGTCCAGCGCAACTTGGGTTTCGCGGAAACGATAACCTTACGAGGAATTTAATTTAAGCGAAATGTCCCGTTTCTAAGAAATTTTGTTACAGTGTCCAAGATATTGTGAAAAACAAAACTTTAAACACACAATAATAAGTTCGTGGAAATAGCACAGTTCTTCCAGTCAGTCTTTTTACTTTCATTTTACAAGAAGCGCAGAGAAAATATTGTGATGCTGCAATATCAATTTCGAGTTTTCATGAAAATATAAGCTGTCATCATCCCTGATACAAGTATAAAAATAACTAAAGAGCATACGTTCTCACGGGGCAGATAAAAAAAAATAAATTTTTTCCTTCCACCATGTTAACAATGTCAAAACAAGTGCTTATACAAATATTGGCCACTCCACCGCAATTAGGGGCAGTTCAAAAAGTGATTTTCCCTGGGGCCGTTTACAGAAGAAAAGCACAATTTCATGGAAAGATTTATTGAAACAGATACAGCTACTGTTGTGCTATTTTTCAACATGTTCCCCACTGGAATTGATACAGCTCACGGAACATCGAAGCCTACTATCCAAATGGCTGGTCACATATCCACAAGCCTCGGAACGATCATCCAACCAGTACGGGTGTAAAGTTTGGTTAACACCATTATCTCTCCAGACATTATAGCTGGATTGATAAATTGGATTGCGCTACCAATCGCAGCTCCCCAAATTCATCACAATGCTGTGTAGGAACCGATCCCATACAATGGCCAACATTTTATAAGAAAAATCGAGCCAGCGCTCATTCATCAATGTTTGTCCAAAAATGATGCCCTGGAATCCTAGATGACGTAGTCTCGGCGCGGAATGCATTTTTATAGTACCATTTATGAATTCTAGGATTTTAAAAATATCTATTTATTTGTATTTATTTACCCATTTATTTATCATTTATTTAACTGCAAGGACATATCGCGATTGTCGTGAATATATTTGATGTACAGGGTGTATCAAAACATGTGGAAAAGTTCTGGGGAATTGACAGAGGACCTGATAACAAGCAAAAAAGTTGACATAAGCATATGGTCAATTTCGCTTCGATTTTTCGTTACAGTCATTGTTTGTGATGTACATAATATCTGCCATCCTAAGTGAATGCCTACGCTGTTATGTGACTTTCGAGATGGCCTTATGCACTCAAACATGCTTCGCCTGCAGAGCGGTACTATCTATTCAAGGCGTGGGGCTACTCAAATTTTTTGATAGTCTTTTATTTAAGCTTTAAATTCACACCTTTAGAGTTAGTATGGTTAGCTCTTCTTTTTTTGTGTCTGCTGCGGTGATTTACTGTGATTATTACACTTTTACTAAGTCACACTACTTTTGACCAATAAAACGGTACGAAAGGACGTCTTTCAACCAATCATGGCTGCTTATCGCACAATTTTATCGCGTTCCTAGCATTTGTTTAATTTTATCTCGTCCCTAGCATTTGTTTAATTTTATCGCGTCCCTAGCATTTGTTTAATTTTATCTCGTCCCTAGCATTTGTTTAATTTTATCGCGTCCCTAGCATTTGTTTATTTTTATCACTACCCTAGCATTTGTTTCTTTGTTTGCCAACATTTCAAACTGCACTGGTCTTGACGCCAAAAAACAGAAAATTACAAACCACTCCAGTCGATGCACAGGACTTTCAAATATGACTCGCATTGGCATTCAAGAACAAGAATTAATAAAGATCGCTGGTCATATATGAAGAGCACCATTCGGAAATCCTGAATAAGTTGAGGGATACACAATGTACATCAACGAGTTCACTTCTTTTACGCACACGTCCAATATAACATCAACTGAACCACCAACCACTAAAGCATTCAAATTTGAAAATTATACTTTCAATAACTGTTTCTTTTAAAATTATTCATGTTAATTTTTTATTTCATCATCCCTAATTAAAATTTTCTAACACTTGTTTATATTATTTAGGTTATGTTTGTTATAGTTTCTGCTATAGGCCTATGATATTATGGATAGTCACGTATCAGAGATTGTTTAATACTAAGATTTATTGAAAATCATCTGTCAAGTGACGTTGATTAATGGGATCCGGATAATTGAAATGGAATGCAAATGTTTTAATAAAAATGAAATTGAATCAACAAAGCCTTCTTGACTAGTAACCGTCCACAGAGTTCAATGGAGATTCCATAGTTGGCACAACTGATAACAATCATAAAACACTACTGCCATCTAGCGTAATGTTGAGATGGTACAATAATACATTTGAAGACAGTTGTATTTTCGTGTTCCACTCGCAGATTTATCGATAAAATTAAAACCTCTAGTGAGATCACTGTTGACAATGTACACAGTTTGAGGAGGATTCTGACATGAGCACATTAACAATTTCCTTGCCATACTGTGCCTCCAGGGTAACCGTTCCTTCCGCTGGAGTTCAAAGAAGTCAAAGAAGATATCGAAGACTGTATTCTGGTCCATTCCACAAAAAAATATCCTAGGCAACTGATCTGTGCTTCAGTTTGTTTCAAGACTCACGGACCGTTGGCCCAACAGATTGCATTCTTTTCTGTAACGGTTTCCAACCGTAATGTTCACATGTTCTAATAAATGAATCCCTTCCCCTCCGCCACATAACTGCATTCCCTTTCCCTCTGAAGTGTCTTGTACAATGTGTCTCGGCGGGAGAGGACAAATACTTTCATCTACTACTGGATAATTTCAATTGAATTTTGTAGTTACTTTCATTTAAATGCAGCTGAAGAATTTACGTCATTTTTTTTCTGCAGTCCAGTGCTCGCATTCTTGGTTGCGGCACACCACATTCTTCACACGGAATTATCAGTATGTGTTGAGGCGTTTCACTTCATGCTCTTAGTGTAATAACACTTCTCGCTTTCGATTTACTCTTACAAGCTATGAGTATGAGCGCTGCTGCAAATTCAATAGCATTCTACATTAAATCGTATTTGCATACAACGCCACGAAATCGGTAAGTGCATCATGCAAGCGTAACGGATGCTAATTACTTCATCATCCGTACCTCTGACGTGCCAAGTATCATCCTCAGCTGCTGTTTAAGGTCAGGTAGGCACGAAACTTCGCTCCCTGACTCCAAGAACACACACAATTCATTTCACAGGGGAGATATTAAATAATATCGAAATGACGTAATGCCCATAATCATCATCGTTTATTCCTCTCCTCATCATCGCTAAAATAACCACCACCACCACCACCACAACCACCTACGTCTGTATCCTTCCCTCAATATCACTACCATCAACACCATATTCTTTTCCTCGTCATCTCTATCAATTTTCCTCATAATCACTGATCTTTTCCTCCTCCATACTACCATCACCATCATCATCATCATCACCATCATCATCATCATCATCATCTTTTCTACACCATTATCTTCTATAATACAATGAGTGCTGATAGTTTCTCGATAATTTAATTGAGCTTAACGAATGTATGCTGAAATGATATTTTTTTTCGAGACCGAAGGTCGAGAAAAATTACCTTATGACAACATACATGAGTTTAGAAGTTTAATTAAATTATCACACAGAAAATATCAAGCACGAATTGTATTCAGCGAGCTAATTGCGATGCGAGAAAGATGCCATTTTGAATGGAATTTTCATAATACATTCATGATGTTCATATTTATGGCAGTGACTTAGCTCTTTCATCACACACAAATTTTATTATCTTTATTTCAAGGAGAACAACGCAGTTTATGAAATTTAATTTATTTTTAAATAACTGAACATTTCATGTTACAGCAACATAACGAACCGCCATTAATCAATAGCAGAATGCATGTTTTCTCTACCTTAATCTGAATGAACCAGAGGTGGTAGGAATGAAATAATTGAATTATAGAAGAAAACTAAACGTTTGAGGTTATACACATATGCATGAGTATAGATTTTTAACATTAAATTTAAAGTTATAGGCTTAATAATTTTATTAACTCTTTTTCCATCAACTCTTATTTGTAATAATTAATGGTACAATTGTTATAATTGATAATTGTTCCATGTTGAAAGTTAGATATTAGCGTTTGATTGCTGATATCTTCTTAGAGTGAATATGCATGAGTACAGGCTTACTATCGACGCAGAGATAATGGTAAAAAAGTGAACGTAGGGTAAACATATGAAAGTAAGTGAAAA
Organism: Periplaneta americana; assembly: GCF_040183065.1. Classification (NCBI taxonomy): domain Eukaryota; kingdom Metazoa; phylum Arthropoda; class Insecta; order Blattodea; family Blattidae; genus Periplaneta; species Periplaneta americana. Next base: position 33,587,734 of record NC_091123.1, on the reverse strand, counting down.
AAATTATCTGTTATTAATTTTAGAGCACCATGATATGTAGATCAGTATAATCAGATTCTCATAGGTCAACGAGCTAGCTGATTGGCTGTATGACGCTCGCTTGGATTTAACAACAGTAATCTCACTACAGGTTTTGATTTATCTAGAGAAAATCAAAACTCGAGTGGGATTTAATTAACTATTACACGATCAGAAGAAAGTATATAAAGATTAGAAGTAATAATGTACTCTAATACAATAAAATATTAATTGACTTACCAAAACGTTTGAACGGAGCCGTCATTTTTAGTTGACTGTCTATGCGGTAAACAATTCACGATCACAAAGCATGTTTTATAGTACCGTAAAGAATTTGCAGTTGGCAAACAAAGAAACAAATGCTACGGAAGTGATAAAAATAAACAAATGCTAGGGAAGCGATAAAAATAAACAAATGCTAGGGAAGTGATAAAATTGTGCGATAAGCAGCCATGATGGTTGAAACACGTCCTCTCGTACCGTTTTATTGGTCAAAAGTAGTATGACGTAGTAAAAGTGTGTAGTCATTATAATTCGACATAGAGTTGGTCTCCCATTGGGCCCTTCTCTATGTGGCGGATCGGGGAAAGCTCACCAGATCTGGTGGGTAGGCCTACTGGGTAAATGAAATATCCAGAGCGGACCAAAACCAGTACTGCTGCTTTGTAGTCATTGAAGTTGGTTCTTCAGAGCAGGACAGGATAAGGAAATAAAACTCTGATTAAAAATCAGCTGTTCGTCTAGGTTAGGATTTGGGTGTGAGGGCAACACATTCACCCCTAAAAGAAATCTAGCTAAAAGAAACATACAAAGAACAGCCTGTGTGAAACATGTATGAAGAAAGAGTACTGGATGGAGTCTGGGTTTCGAAGTCAAAGTCTGAAAGAGATTTGGGTAGAGGTGGGGTGTGACAGCGTTAACCATCACAGTTCTAAACTGTGACAGCTCCGGAAAAATCAATGTAACAGATTATAGCAATTTTGTCACTGTGTGATTTTCGTATTCGGATAGTTCTTAGCGATTGCGGATGTTTTTCATTGCGAGGTAACAGATGTTTGGGCTATGTTTATCCTCTTCTGAAAATCGATATATCGGTGCCGTAAGTATTGTAACAACAATATTGATTATCGCGGAGAGTATAACAAACAAGCGGTGAGCAGTGTTATCGCGATGTGTGCGCGCGCATATTCGCCCTAGAATGTTTACGACTGATTCGGTGAATAATTCGTAGAAGAATATAGCGAGTGCATTCGGCGAAGTGTGAACGCAGACGTTAACCTTTTGAGTGGGACGATAATTGATTCATAGGCCTACGTACATCAGTCGCCATCGCTATGAGACACACAGACTACTATACTCCAACCACGAGAAAGTCTTTGGGGACTGAGACGAAGCGGGTAATGCTATGAATGAATGTTGATGTCATAAGATGTCATAAGGTCACACACGTGGGTACTCGTATCTGTATTGGCTAGCTCTCACAGCACAAACAATAACATTGATACACACATATTGATACTACCCTAGTTACAAAATTAGATCACTGTTAATCTCCTGGTCTTTTAATCTCTCTATACAGGAAATAACATATGCAGGAAAGCGCATGGTTTTTGATGACGCAATAGTAAGCACATTCCTTTCACGGTTGATCTCCTGGTTGGAGAACAGTATCGGTCGGAGATGGTGATTTCTCGGAGCTGTGATTTTCGAACTATAGCCACAGTCGGAACCAGCGGTAAATCTATCACAGCGACAAAATCACAGGTCTTCAAATCACACCCCACAACTAGTTCTGGGTAGTCTCTGTGGCTCTACAGCCCTAGTGAAAATGAAACAGCTTACTGTGATGCTGGTGGTCATTTCTTGGCGAAAGTTCGACGATGATCTCGGATATTATAAAAACAGAAAACTAGAGCATTCAAGAAGACCCACAGCAAGGTATCGGTTACCTAACAGGAAGACAGAACGGTCGCTGCACGAAGTGCTTATGAGGTATAGAAAGGACTGAACCCTCCGAGGATATTTTACATAACCGTATTGATATATTTCTCAGAATGGCCTTGCGAAAAGGAATATTCTTGTTTCGATTTATTTGTACGTGGACAACCTGCTTCCATCCGCTATATGCAAAATCTCAAGTCACGATATCGGCTACAAGAAAACATAATCGCGTGTCGAGCAGGCCGCCATATCTCTATAATATTTATGTTTAATACCGGGACCCAGATCGAATTTGCATACAATCAGGCGCATTGCTTCTGGACTATACAGATGTCGTCTTGTCAAATCTCAACAATCACAACGGGGTCGCAATCGAACTTTCTTCCAACTTTTCCTTTTATTCTTAATTCATTTATCATTCATTCATGACGTACCGTAGCATACAAAAAACTTCCTCTGGATATCAGAAGCTACATTCGGGTTGAAAAACTGGTGAATTCAATGTAGCGCACGTTTGTGAAAAAGCAATGGAGTAGACAATGGTGGATCGGGTCACAGGGTAAATCGAATCACTTACAGGTCACCGCCTGTGTGTACGAAATTGAATATATTTTGTTAACTAGTGGCATCCCAAGCCAGAATTCTGAATTCGATTATTGCACTGCTGAAAAAAAAAGTCCTGTTAGTGTGAGTATTGCCTTTATTATTACTGGAGGTGAAATTCATTGTTGAAGTTAAGAGATAAAAATTTACCTGTTTATGAACATACATCATACTAGCCCATTTCAAATGGAATAAGGCCGTTAATGTGAGCTTTCAGAAGATATTTTGTATAACATATAACATAAATTATTATGTTAGGATAGTTTTCCGCCGTTTTTCATTCAGTTCTGCCAACATAGCAGAGTTCAAAAGTTACATTTCGGGTGAAGAGAGTCAGTAGAATTATGAGGAATTAAAGTGAATGCTAAGTAATAATATCGCTTTTTTATTTCATTTTATATAACTGGGAAAATGTGTGAATTGTGAGGAAAAAATGGCAAGCTTTCAGAGAGGGGAGCAATATAAGCCATGGCGCAGACGAAACAGTGTATCATCGACTGGAAAGTCTGAAGTCAACAAGTCATCAGAATTACCGTCTAACTCAAATCTATTAATGAAATTTCATATTTCCCTATAAATAAAAAGTTAAAACATTCCGGAAGAAAAAATAGCAAGCTTTTAACGTCCTACTTAAATAGTAAAGAAGTTAGGAAACTGAATTGAATCTCAGTAACTTTTGCACAGAAATATCAATATCCTCTTCAGGAATTAATACAAAAAGAACTCTCGGTTGAACAGTTAACACCAAAAGATATCGGGACTTAACAGAAATTATAACCACAGTTCACAATAAACTAGAGCTAGGAAAGTATGCGATAGTTTGCACGTTCGAAGAAATAAACAAAATTTAAATTTCACGTGGATTTGGAACAAATTTCTATTTAACCAACCCTTGAGGCTCATATTACCCCAATAACTTTACCACTTTGCGGTCATCTATACTGAACAAACAAATTATAGAAACATTTTCCCTTGCTTATAAAATAATTCTCGTATTTGTAAGTCCTTACAAACCGCGAGGCTATACAGCGTCGATGGAATTGGTAACAGAAAGATTTTGTAATTAATGTAGCTGCCCATTTAACGACACTGAATTAACTAGTAGGTTATTTAGTGTCGATGAAATTGGTGATAGCGAGACGAAGCCGACAATTCGCGATGGGATTACATAATATTCGCCATGCAGTTTGGGAAAACCTTGAAAAACCTCAACCAGGTAATGAGATCAAGTGATGGGATTACCTAATATTCGCCATATAGTTTGCGAAAACCTCGGAAAAACCCAACCGGGTAATGAGAGCAAGCGGGAATGAACCTACGACAGATACCGCGATGGGATTACTTAATATTCACCATACACTTTGAGAAAACCTCGGAAAAACCCAACCAGGTAATGAGAGCAAGCAGGAACGAACCTACGACAGAGCGCAAATCTAGATCAGCAGAAAACGCGTCTGCAGACTGAGTTAATCCGGTGGCCCACAGAAATGAGTCTGATTCGCCATGGAATTACCTGAAATTCACCTTACAGTTGGAGAAAACCTAGGAAAACATACAACCAAGGGGGAATCGAACCCACGCCTGAACGTAGTTTGGGTTCACTAGACAAACGCTCTCCGCTTGAGCTACGTCGGTGGATGTCTTTATTTAAGATCCATTTTTAACTATAAGTTAGTTCAGAAATGACAGAAAAGGAACTAAGCAATGAAAATGACAGCTAAATCCGAAGTCCTCGGTGTCACTCTTGTATGTTAATTAAAATTCTTACAGAACTTATTGAAGAACGAAGTCTAACCTCCCATGAGGAACAGTGTGCTATATTTTCGTGATGTTGATTCAACTTTATATCTAGGCGAGCCCAAAAATCCTTCGTCATTCATGTATCATTTATATATAATTCACGGGAAAAGTATGTCAGACCAATTTCCTTGAGCGACCACTTCAATTAGATCTATAAAGTGAACAACCTATAGGACAAACAGCCACAGGACTTCGTGGAACTGTCACCGACGACGTCTTAGTATTCGGATATAGGCCTACCACACAAGCAATATCAATAGCTTCTGATGTTTGAAAGATTCTTCAAATAAGAAACTGCCAATCACTATAGCTATAAGCTGTTACATAAGAGCTAACCATAGTAAAGACATGACTGCAGCTTTCTTATAAATTTGTTACGGAGTTCTTACAGGTTTTTCTTTTCCGTCCATTCTTAGACAGTGAACATCACTTGTGTTACGCTGCAGATCATAAGTTATTTAGATATGAAAATTCGCGTCTGATGTATACGGAAGAGAATAGACATGCTGCGAGCTAATGCTCGAGAAGACGAGTTTTTATTCCTAATTCCTAAAATTTAACTCAAGAAGGGTACCGATTTGTCGCAGTATTTTATTCATAAAACAGATCACTGACAATTCTTCAAAATGTTTCGTATTTCGCAAGTCATAACTGTCAACAAAACAACGTGAACAAATGGTTATTTAAGATATGATCAATTAAATAATGTAAAAAAAAAATAAATGTAAAAACGTTAACAGAACAATCGTGCGAAAAATATTTGCAATGCAAAACAGAGTTAAATCAAAGGACGTGAATAACATGCACCGATGTAAAACATTTGCAATTCAAAATACCCTTAAGTAGACAATGGTGTAAGAAGAAGCGTTACAGTTTAACACTCCATCAAGTAAAACAATGATGTAAAATCGTTTTCAGACACTTCGAATCAGTGCAATGAAGCAGTGCGGAAAGCATTTGTAAATTAAGATTGTGTTTGATATAAATTCACGAAATTACATTCAATTTAGTACACAGTTCAGTAAAACAAAAAACAAGATACTCAAAATGTGTAAAAAATGTCAGGTTCGGGTTCAAATCTTCACTACTTAAAACTGAATTTGTGTTGAACTGTGAGGATAGATTTTCTCGGAGTTATCAAATTTCTCGTACTCAAGACCCGAGTTTAAATCTCGTTAAGCCAAAGCGGAATAATAGTGTACAATGATGGTTTCTGGAAAAAGTTCTGCCCGAATATTTAATTTATTATCAAAAGATCCAGGTTTAAATCCCGTCGAGTTAAACATGGATTTGATGTAGACAAAGACTGTGATTGGGCAAGTTTTTTTGCCGATAATCCCGTTATCAATTACCCAAAACTCTGCTTCAAATTCAACCAGTGAAGCGGGAAATCATAGGAATTTCAACATGAAAAAGTACACTTCTTTCTCAAATAAATCGCTGCAACGAAAACATATTTCTTTTAGGTATTATTCTTGCCACTGCTAAACTAGAAAATTCATTGATTATTTACATTATATTCAAGAATTTTCCCTTACTTATTTATCATTTCTCAGGACGTTTCCATTTTTACTCAGCCGTTGCTATCAACTGCTTCCCTTTCTTTCGATAGAATGCAGTTGCTTCGGCCAATTTTTCGCTTCTTACTAGGCAGATGGTTGGTCTGTCGCGAAAGATGGCTGATGACATATGAAGTGTGATTAGTAAGGATTGGATTGGATAAGAAGCGATTCTTGCCCTTTTTTTCATGGGTACTGCAGCATTTGAGTGGAGAGACTTGAGAAATCACGAAAAAATCCTATCAAACATTCAATATTTACTCTCTTAACTTTCACTTTCGTTTCATTTATTTATATTTCATTTACTTACTCTACACACACTTGTCTACTGATTCGGAGCAGCGTTTGGGCGTGGGTTCGATTCCCGCTTGGGCTGATTACCTGGTCTTTCTTTTTTTTTTAAGGTTTTCTCCAACTGTAAAGACGGCGCTACACATGCGGTGTTCTCTAAATGACTAATGTTTGTGTGTATACGAACTACTTTGCTCAATGTTTGACACATACCGAGCTCACTTGTACACTCATGTAGGCTATCTATTTGCCGAATGATGTCGGGAAACTTGTGAATATTTGCTCTATCAGGCAGGATGCAAAAATGGACGATTATTGTGACAGTTTCTGCCGCAGCTTTTCTACTACTGAGTTGTCCTTATGGTTAATTACGAAGAGTAAGATGACTCGAAGTAAAATAAGATCGGGGTATGGTCTCACAACTAGAACAGAAAAAGATAGAGCATAATAGACTACCACTGCAGCTGCTCCTAATCCTGCTCCTATTACTAGTACCGCCTACTGATCCGGAGTTCCACTCGGGAGTGGGTTCGATTCTCGCTTTGACTGATTACTTGGTCGTGTTTTTCCGAAGTTTTCCCCAACCGTAAGGCGAATGTGAGGTAGGTTATCTATGGCGAATCCTCAGTCTCATCTCGCCAAATATCACCTCGCTATCACCGATTTCATTGATGTTAAATAATCGAGTAGTTGATACAGCATTGTTAAATAACCAACTACAATTACTATTAATAATAATAATAATAATAATAATAATAATAATAATAATAATAATAATAATAATAATACACTGTTACAACAATACCTATACGTCTATTATGACAAAAAATTATACAGGCTCAACCGTAAGTAATGTCATTAATTTAAGGAGGTTTTTACTTGAGATATTTCGAACAAAAAAGTTTAATAAAATATTGCTTGTTTTTCCTTCCTTTCTGAAACAAAATTGTTTTATATGAAACATTTCATAGCTTGTTCTGGGAAAGGCATTGATTTAATTCCCAATATGCTCAGTCAAATTAAGTGAGCAATGTATTACGATAATAAACGACTGACAGAATTTTAGTTTCAAATGTGCAGAAATTCGACTCGAACAAATATAACGTTTCGTTCTGGAAAGAAATTTTTAAATATTACATTTGTTCGGATCAAAATTCTGCGCATTTGAAGGATAAAGATAAAATTCTTTGTCTTTTATTATCATATTACACTCCTCTCTTAAACTGACTGAGCCTATTGGGAATTGAATCAATGGCTTTCCCAAAACACGCTATGAAATATTTCATATAAAATAATTTTTATATCGGAAAGAAAGCAAAAACGAGAAAAATTATATTAAGCTTTTCGTTTGAAATATCTCAAGGAATAACCCCCTGAAATTAATGGCATTACTTACGGTTCAACTTGTATAAATAATACACCTTGTACATTATTTAATTATAAAATATTGTTTTATAACTTAATATTATTTGCATAATGAGATTGGGTTCCATATTATCAGCACTTCTTCGTAATAAGCCGAAAAGTCCAAGTCTAACTCTTTTGACCACTGAATAAAAACAGATCTAAATCAGAGGCAAAAGTATGTAACTATTACCTATTACAACACCCGAATGATTAGACGAATGAGGATCACGGTTCTTTACGTGGCTACGACGAATATTAGCTTACTTCGATGTGTGTACAGGTTAAAACTGACTCTGAAATGTTACTGTGCTCGGCAAACATTTATGTATATTCGGCAAATACTGTGTATTCGTGAAATGGCAAATATTCGTCTCTCGGGATTTGACTAACACCGCATGTGTAGAGTCGGCTTAAAGCGAAAGTCGGATAATCACATGATAATCCTCGGCCTCATCTTAAATATCACCAATAATTTTTTAGTAGGTTATTTTACGACGCTTTATTAACATCTTTGGTTATTTAGCGTCTGAATGAGATGAAGGTGATAATGCCGATGAAATGAGTCCGGGGTCCAGCACCGAAAGTTACCCAGCATTTGCTCATATTGGGTTGAGGGAAAACCCCGGAAAAAACCTCAACCAGGTAACTTGCCCCGACCGGCAATCGAACCCGGGCCACCTGGTTTCGCAGCCAGACGCGCTGACCGTTACTCCACAGGTGTGGACTTCACCAATCATTCCATACACGCCAAATAACCTAGTATTTGATACAGAGTTGTTAAATAACCGACTATTTGCTCTATTATAACGATTAGACCGGCAATCGAACCCGGGCCACCTGGTTTCGCAGCCAGACGCGCTGACCGTTACTCCACAGGTGTGGACTTCACCAATCATTCCATACACGCCAAATAACCTAGTATTTGATACAGAGTTGTTAAATAACCGACTATTTGCTCTATTATAACGATTATACCTCATTTAAGGTTTTAACGTTATATCTTATTCCGTAATTCGTTTTCTTTTATGTAAACAAGTTTATTCGATCATTTATACAGTCCTCATCTTATTGTCGACTTATTCATCCACTTGATATGTACTATGCATTTACTTAACGTAATTTGTATTTATTTATAATTATAATTCAGTAACTAATTTTAATTCAATCTACTTGCATTATTTTGCTTATATAAGACAAAGAAACAGATCGTAATCAAGCTGACACGGTAATGAGAAATTAAAAATGCGGTAGAAGTATTGTTAATGTCATTGAACTTGCCGACACTCCGTCCTGGCGTCCCAGATCTGGATCGCACACATACATAACATACAGTACATGCACAACAAGTTGCGAGAGTGCTGAGATTTCATTCAGTGAGTTTAGAAATTCAGGATCTAAATAAGGGTGGATTAGTTAGAAAACTTTCCAGTCCCGAAACACATGGCTGGAGAAATTGAGTCAGAATATTATGGGCGATTGGAAAGCGTTGCAAAATCCATGAACTTGTATGAAATTTTACAGCGCCATGCCATCTGCAAATGCGCCACGACATATTTGATAAAACGTTGCTTCGTGGTCGCCGGGGGCTAACGCCGCGACTTAGTCGAGTTTTTATACAGTTACAGCTACGGTTCTTATACAATAAATTTTGTGGTTTCATTTGTTTCTTTTTCTTTGCGGGAAGACGGGGAACGTGAAAGGAGACGAAAGGTCGCGTTCTGGTTCTTTTTTTTTATGTTTACACCAAGTGATTTTAAATTATGAAAATATTTTATACCTCTACAGCAGCAATAAAACTTGCGTAGTATGGAATGCTTCTTGAGTAGTTCAGATCGTGTCACAACAACATAGCATTTCAGAGTAAGTTACTTCCCGCGTCGAAGAACGGTTTTACTGCTGCTTTCGCCACTGACATGACCGACGAGTCATTGTTACGGTGACGTAATTAGCAGTTTCAAACGCTCGTAACACATACCGAGTTTACGGTTTCGCATGCGAATAATAAAAACATAAATAGTTAGAGCAACGTAGTTGGCACATACTTCGCCATTATACATAAGTACAGTAACTCTCGAAGATCTATTTTATAGAAATTTCGTCAAAATAATCCTACAGAGGATTGTACTACTCAGCCGTTCACGAATTTTGATGGCAGGTCATCTCTTTTCTTTCCTTGGGTCAGAGACATTTCTTGTGCTTTCTGTTTATGGTTCCCAAACTAAAGAAATGTTGGACTTCAGGTCGTTTCCTTTAATTTTGGCGTATAATTAGCTTGTTATTCCAAGTTTTACATCGATATTCATTCATTCATTCATTCATTCATTCATTCATTCATTCATTCATTCATTCAGTGTTCTCCCTAAGGGCAGGTCTTTCACTGCAAACCCAGTTTTCTCCAAACTTTCGTATTTTCTGCATTCCTCTTTGTCTCCTCATATGATCCATATATGAAGAGTCCACTGCAAGAATGATGGATGTCACTTTCTCGTCGAAAATGAACCAAGACTGTCAATGCATAGCTTAAGACATATAGAATGTACATATAGAGTAATATGGCATTAACACTGATAGACATTGTCCAGTAATGATCGGAAAATCACAGTTACGCTTTGAGCACTAAGCATTTCAAACTTTCAATTGCTTCTCCTGAAAAATGTATTCCAAATGACATCCATCATTCTTGCAGTGGACTCTTCATATCTTCATGTCATCTATCATTTGATATCTTCTTCTGCCCCGAACTCTTCTCCCGTTCACCATTCCTTCCAGTGCATCATTCACTAGGCAGTTTCTTCTCAGCCAGTGACCCAACCAATTCCTTTTCCTCTTCCTGATCAGTTTGAACATCATTCTTTATTCACCCACTCTTTCCAACACAGTTTCATTTATTCTGTCTGTCCACTTCATACGCTCCATCCTTATCCATATCCACATTTCAAATGCTTCTAATCGCTTCTCTTCACTTTGTCGTAATGTCCATGTTTCTGCCCCATACAATGCTCCATTCCACAAAAAGCACTTCACTAGTCTCTTCCTCCTAGTTCTTTCTCCAGCTTCCTTTGTCATTGCTATTCCCCTTTTGATTTCTCGGCAGCTGCGCATGTTTCTGCTTATAGTACACCCCACATATTTGGAGCTGTCCACTTGCTCTACTGCATCATTTAGAATTCGCAAGTTTACCTTCTTTACTTTTCTTCCTATGACCATTGTCTTCGTCTTGTTGGTATTTGTCTTCATCCCATACTGTTCACAGCTGTCATTTAGCTCCCGTAGCATATCCCTTAGTATCATCTCCTCTTCTGCTAACAACGTCATATCGTCAGCAAACATTACACACTTTATTCTTCTTCCTCCTACTATCACTCCTCCCATGTCCTGAAAACAGTTCTTCATTAAATCCTCCAAGTAGATGTTGAGCATGGTAGGTGATAAAGGCATCCTTGTCGTAATACTCTGTCTATTTCACTTCCTTCTGACGTTTCTTCTCCTATCTTGACTTTGACTCGTTTCATATAAAGATTACTAAACAGCCTCCTCTCATTCCAATCCAAACCAATTTATTGTAGGATCCCCATCAGTTTATTCCAATCCACTATATATATATATATATATATATATATATATATATATATATATATATATATATATATATATAGAGGGCCTATATATACACTTACTTACTGGCTTTTAAGGAACCCGGAGGTTCACTGTCGCCCTCACATAAGCCCGCCATTGGTCCCTATCCTGAGCAAGATTAATCCACTCTCTATCATCATATCCCACCTCCCTCAAATCCATTTTAATATTATCTTCCCATCTATGTCTCGGCCTCCCTAAAGGTCTTTTTCCCTCCGGCCTCCCAACTAACTATATATATGGCCACCGGCGTAGCTCAGTCGGCTAAGGCGCTTGCCTGCCGGTCTGGAATTGCGTTCGGGCACGGGTTCGATTCCCGCTTGGGCTGATTACCTGGTTGGGGTTTTTCCGAGGTTTTCCCCAACCATAAGGCGAATCCTCGGCGTCATCTCGCCAAATATCATCTCGCTATCACCGATCCCATCGACGCTAAATAATCTAGTAGGCGATACAGCGTCGCTAAATATTTTTCTTGCCAGCACATAATTCACCCCATTTTATATTTATACGGCGTTGTCAACATCAGCAATAAAAAACAAAACAAAAACAAAACAAAAAACAAAGAAACAATGGCATTTAGTTGCTAAATATTTTTTAGCAAGGGAAGTTATAACTCCGTTGGTGCATGCTGGTGGTGTGGTGATGTTAGTGGTACTGGTAACACGTTGATGACGATAGAGATGATGTTGACTGAAGAACTGAACATCACTTGCTGTTTTCTCGCTTTCTGGCCTCAACATTTTAGTTGCATTTAAATAATGGGAGAGTAAAAATACTGTTTAAATTAAGAGTGGCGCAATAAAAGCAGACCCCAATCACAACCGCATGTGCGACCGATGCGGTGAGATTCTTTGCACTTGAGCGTCTGCTTATGCAAAATCGTGCTCGTCCATCGAGACGTGCAATCATAAATCATAGCGCATTTACGGCAACTGGTTCGTTATTTGCCTGGATCTCTCTGCGCCGTGGAGACTCATCACCGTTTAAACTACTGCCAATGGCTTATAAGGCTGCCCCGCATCATGCATGCTATTACGGAGCTCCTGAATTTGGATTGCGAGCTGCTTTCTCTTCGTGCCCGAAGGTTGCGAGGTCGCCGCCGAACTAATCAGGTTTCTCTCAAGGGTGAAAAGTCATCTGTTTCATCTGATTTCGTTACAACCAATATATTATCCCCGGGACTAATAAGTGCGTGTGTTCAATTAAATCCTCTCCCAGTGGCGGGCACATCAAAGATAACCAGTTCCAACAGATACAGCGTCCGACTGGCTTCACTACTACACTAAGGCCCGATTGTATAAACCATTTAATCTTAGATCAGAGGTTAAATTGATCCTTGTTTCAGCTGAACTTGGAATATTGTGTTGTATAAAGCCTAATCTGAGATTAATTTGTCTCAAACTAAAGTTAACTTTGACTGAAGAAATTTCTCCGATTAAGTTAGAGGATCCAAGTTCAGTTATTTCTTTTCTGTTTGAAATATACGAGTGACAGATTGTGCAAATAAAATATCCATTATTATTAATATTAATAGATATGTTAGGTACATATATATATATATACATATATCAATTTCTTGCCTTAATACACAAACATTCTTATATTTTATAAGGCTCTATCGTGTTCAGCAGTATCAAATAACATAACCTATAATTATATTATGTTTATAACAACCATTAATTGTTAATGGATATGATAGGTACATTCATAAATATTCAATTAACTGTATTACTAAACGAAAATTGTCGTTTTATAAAGCTTTATTATGTTTAGCAGTATCAAACACCATAACATGATAACAACTTGGAGAACAGTCAACCTTCTTCTTATTGTCCGTCATTATTTACATTGCAAAAAAAAAAACAGTGTCTCCAACAGAGTGTAATACGGAAAGTCACCAAAAAGTAGTTGTAAAGTCGCTAGATTTCTCATTATCGACAAAGAAAGATTAAATTTTGCCACTATGGGGTGCTAAAAAGGTCACTAAATCCCTATTTAAGCAGTATAAAAGTTAAAAGAAACTGTTGTTGAAAAAGAGTTAAAATCGCTAGATTGGCAACACTGAACAAACCTGTATAACATGGTCCGCGCATCACGTATTTCACCTGTTTATGCGATGTTGCCAAATCCTTTTCACGTGACCTTAGATTGCATTTGAACCAAGGTAATTTGATCGCAGAAAAGTTTTATACAATAGAAGAAGTGTTTGAACTCGGTTTACTTTTCGATCTTCGATGAAAGTTGATCTTTAGTCAGGGAGTTTTATACAATCGGGCCTAAGCCTGGCTGAGTTCGTCAGATAGTGAGATATTTTCTTCAGAACTCTCCACTTTCAAAAGGAGTTGCAGTAGCAGTAGCACAGAAGCAGAATTAGTAGCAGTAATAGTGACATCGTAAATGATATATTGACCGATTAAACCTTGCAACATTTCTTCCACTGCCTTTTGCTCTTCCATTATTGAAATGCTTATCAGAAAATTGCGAGGAATGTTGCAAGATTTAATCAGTGAAAATACAAATAATTTACAATGCTACGATGCCAACTAGCTTATACCATGTTTATGACAAATCACCAACGTTTGCAGACACGGTCGTTTGCAACAAAACTTCAAAAGCATGGCCTTGAGTTCGAACCTAGCAGGTTACACTAACATATATAGGTTTGTAATTACCAAACAGAACGTTTATGAACATAGGGTCCTATATGAAAGTTGTTCATAATTATTGTCTCTTCTATCATGCCTACGAGTCTGTAACACAGTCACTGAATCACCATACATAATTATAGTGCAATAAGTAGCAATATCTATAAAGTATTCAAATACAATATCCAGAGAAGGTTATTAAAAAAATTCGTTGATATTGTTGATGTTTTCTAAGCCAATTATACTCGTATATAACACATTTGAACGTATTGAAAGTAGCTGAATGAGATTAGCATGGCAATCCATTTAAGATAGTGTAGGTAGTAATGACATTAATATGCAACCAATTCTTTTCTCTTTTTCTTACTTTTTAGTTGAATATATAACGCCGCCGTATCAACTATACGATTATAGTGTCGATGGGATTGGTGATAACGAGATGAGGCCGAGGATTCGCCATAGATTACCTGATATTCGCCTTACAGCTGGGGAAAACCTCGCAAAAAACGAGGCAAGTAATCAGCCAAAGCAGGAATCGAACCCAGGCCCGAGCGCAACTCCGGGACGGCAGGCAAGCGCCTCGCCGAATGAGCTAAGCAGGTGGCTTCCAATTCTTAGCTTTAGTCAACCTTACATGTGATTGAGATTAGATGAGTATGCCAAATGTGATAATATTGTGTTTACCATTACGATTATACTTAACATACGTACGTCAAATAAGTAAAAATATACATATTGACAACTGTTGGGATATTTTCGTTAATAAATAAAGGTTTGCAATGAACATCGTAAGTAGCCTATACGTAATGCCTTTTATTTATTTTTTTCTTCTTTTTTTTTTTTGTAAGTCAAGTATTTTAGTAATACCTGTACCATTACCCCAAACGCGAATTCCAAAGAGGAAAATATAATTGAAAAAATGCATAATAAGCAGTTTTAGGTATAATTTGGGTATAATATTCCTTAATTGGCGTAGTATATCAAAACCAGTGAATAGTCTAATACACACAGCATCAATATGTGATGCCCAAGATAAGTTAATATCTAAATTGTTACGTAATGGCTTGAGAGAAGATTGTGGATCAATATTATAAGAATTGCTCAAAGTAAATAATAATTTCTGTGTTTTATCATCATTTAAGAACAGCCCATTAGAAATAAACCAATCTTTTTCCTCTTTAAAAGCAGTGTCCATTAATATCCCACGGGTTAGAAACTAAATCCGTCAATGAATGTTCTCGAAAGCCGTGATATAATACGAAAGTTCGAAAATCATGATAGTATAATCAAAGGAAGTGACACACAAGTATCATTCGTATCAAGAAATGTCGAAACAGATCGTCCATCATTCACTTGTTTACTTTCTAGTTAATAAAGTTGGAAAGATGTGAGAAGCATTTATAATGTTCCTTAAGGAAATCCCAGCTATTTACTGGAAAGACCGACAAACTCACTCGCCATAACTTTCCTAGGATTACAAATACCTCGTCAGCAAATCATATCCGATATCGTTATTTCCCACACAGAACTTATGCATTCCAAACACGCAACTAAGTTGCAACGTTTGGAGTACGATGCTTCATTCCCACAAATGTATAAGAGCGTGGAGGCCAGAGCTATCGTTGCAACTTGGAAGGGAAGGTTAAGATACTTCTTCCGCATATTACATACAAGTAAGGCAATGCATCATTTCAGAATTAATTATATGCTGTGCAATATAGATTTTAAATTCCGAATGAAATCTTCAGGGTCTACGGGGAAAGGTTTTCTTACATCAAGTTATAGAAGAGGACATGTCTCTGCTATAAATGTGCATGCTCTAACAGAAAAATAGAATACATTAGAGTAGACAGACAGACATACATACACACATTCATTCATAGTGTTCTGCCCAAGGGCAGATCTTTCACTGCAAACCAGCATTATCCAATGTTTCATATTTTCTGCCTTCCTCTTAGTCTCCGCATATGATACATATGTCTTAATATCATTTATCATTTGATTTCTTCAGCCCCGAACTCTTCTTCTGTTCACCATTTCTTCCAGTGCATCCTTCAGTAGACAGTTTCTTCTCAGCCAGTGACTCAACCAATTATTCCTTTTTCTCTTCCTGATCAGTTTCAGCATCAACCTTTCTAGCGTTTGAATGAAATGAAGGTGAGAATGTCAGCAAAATGAGTCCGGGATCCAACGCCAAAAGTTACCCAACAATTCTTCTTAATGGGTTGAGGGAAAACCGCGGAAAAAACCTCGACCAGGTAATTTGTTCCAACCAGGATTCGAACTCGGGCCCGCTCGTTCCACGGTCAGGCATGCTAACCGTTACTCCACCGGAACGTCTTACCAATGAAAAAAAAAGCTAACGTTAGTTGCAAACAGTGTTGCAATCTCAATTGCCGAATATGAGGAGCTTTCCGCAATGAACCTGATAATCACTCCGATAAGAGCGTTTTTTTCATGTAAAAAGCGTGCGTTATTTACACTTACAAGATTTGTGGGACCTCAATAAAATAAATGCTAACCTTCTCGGTAAGTCAAAACATGCCTGGCAAAGGGACGACACTCCGTCCTAGACACTATAGGCCTACTAAAAGAATGAATTGGCCTGGGTAGCGTAGTCGGTATACCGCTGATCTTCTGTGCTCGAGGTTGTGGGTTCGATCCCGGCCCAGATCGATGATATTTAATTGTTTAAATGCGACAGGCTCATGTCAGTAGATTTAATGGCATGTAAAAGATCTTCCGTGGGACAAAATTCCGGCACACCGGTCAAGCTGATATAACCTCTGCAGTTGCGAGCGTTGTTAAATAAAAAAATAACTTTTAATTTTTAAAATAATGATCACAGAAGGAATACGATAAAGACAATTATGTTTAAAAGGACATATGTAACATATTTGCCCAAGGATTTAAGAACAGCTTACTTGAGAATTGCCCATGTCTCTAGTAATAGGTTACGGAATTAGGCCTAGAGGTACAAAACTTTACCAAACATCGTCTTTCTCTACCACAATTCCAGTTCTGACTCAACAAGATTTAAACCTGGATCTTCGGGATAGTAAATGGCATAACCAGGCAAAGCTTTTCAAAAACCATCATTGTGCACTATTATTCCGTTTCGGCGTAACGAGATTTAAACCAGGACCTTTGGTAGGGGAAATTTTATCACTCCGAGAAAATCTGTCCAAATATCCTCTTAGTTAAACAAAAACTCAGTTTTGTGTAAGAAAACTTGAACCCGGACCTTCGGCGGAGGAAACGGTATCATATCGAAACAACATGTGCTACACTCGTCTTTATTTGTTTTGAACCGATCTCTAACAATGGAAAAAGGGATATCGTTCGACTCAGAAAATTCAACTTGTATTCTGCGAGATTCGAATTCATGTCTCTGAAGTGAAAAGACAACCTCTAGGCTTTTAACTAACGGTGCGCATTTTTCTTGTGGTGAGAGGGTCAAAAGCAAACCACATTTTAGGTAAACTCGATATGGCATAATAACAGTAATTCTATATTTTAAAAACTCCAGTAACGAAGCGGGTAATTCTGATCATGCTGAAACCAAAGAGCAAGTACAAATGCAGCATGTGTGGCAGAAAACATTACATTCTGCATATGTAATTATGCAAATTGAAGTGCCTGCTTTCCCATAATGTGAGCAAACCATAGAGTACGGTACAAGGTTTCCTGGAAGTAGCATGATTTTGTGAGGTGAACTGCACTATGCATTGGGCACTTACATAAGATCAGTCACGATTTTTCTTGAGAAGAAATTACCACCAACGGGCAATGAAATCCAACAAATCAAATTAAATTATCTCACTACGAAGCGCAGCGAATTAAATCTCCCGGACTCTCTTAAAACAACAAGAGACTCCATCATCTCATCCTTAAGACGCTGGGAGAGGCCTTCAAATTCAGTGACTCATGTCCTGCTGGCCAAATGAAACATCCGGTTCTAATTTCACACAAGGACAATTTATCTAAGTTGTTTTTGTTACTTACTGCATTCTCAATAGAAATATTGCTTTCCCGTAAGTCCCAGAATTGTACACAAAAGCTAAAACTAAAATATACAAGAACATGTGGTCATAAATCCCTAATATAAATATGAATTGCATATAGAGATAATCCTAATTGAAGTTAAGTATTGCATCACGTTGGTACATAACACTTGTCACAAAGTCCCGGAGGAAGGTCAATGAGCGTCATGTACGTGGACCTAGGTGGCCAGGCTAGGGTTCTCCTCTTCCGATCAGCCTCTTGGGAGAGTTTGCATTCAAGAAGTCACGTACTGCTCTATAGTAATGGGATGGAGCCCCATGTTGCTGAAAAACCGATTCTGGGAGGAGTTGATCAACAACAAAAGTTCTGCAACATGTCCAGATACACATACCCTGTGACTATTGACTCGATGAAGAAGATGGTCCAATGACGGAATGTTCTACTGAATGGCGCCAGGCTTGTTTCCACGATAAATGTTAGTGCGCATGCGCATGAACATGCAACTGTTTTTAAACCATTGGTGCATAAACTTGGACAGTTTTTGCATCTTGTCAGATGTAAATCAAACCAATATCTTCATCTGATTTAGCATTATTTTAATAAAATATGACAAATTAGGCTCCAAATATGTAACCTTGAACAGTGGAAACCGTTCAGCACGAAAAGCATTTTATGTAATTATCTGACCTAGAATTAACGGTTCAAAAAATTGATATGGTCATTAACTATTTATTGACAATGTGTTCCATATTTGAATAAGTATGGTCTGAAAAAGTTGAAAACTACCAATGTCCACCATTATGGACAGTGGTTAGCATGTCAGGCTACGGAATTAGTTTTCCCCGAGTTCAAATCCTAATTGGGTTTCCTCAAACAATTCGAAGCAAATGCTGAGCAATTTTCGGATTTGGACTTTTGGGCTCATTTCGCAATCAGTATCTCTTTTAACTTCATTAATAATCATTCAGTAGATTCAGGTCGACAAAGGATACAGCAGGTTATATAACCGTTGACTTCCACATAGGTGGCTTAGTACTCAGAAGGTTGCAGAACTTTCAGGAGGATGGACGGACGATAGACGTGGACTTTGTCGGAACTGAGTGTTGCTAAACTGAATCAGTAAATGACATGAAATAGTAAATCACGATGGAGACTTTCGGTTTTTACTTTGTTTTAAAATTTAAAGTTAGTTTACACTTTGCTGTCGATCCATTTTTTTACATGTTGTTCATTAATGAGTTTAATTCTTACTTATTTATTTGTTTTTTAATCATTTTATATGCAAGTTTTTGGGTGATTTTTAGTTAATTTATTTAATGATTCTTTATTTTTATTGTTTTTCGCGGTAATTAGTTTCATCAATTAATGGAAATTTGACTTGGTAATTTTTATTTATTAGGCCTACTGGTAAAATCTGTGCCAGTATGCACGGCTATACAATGAATTTGAGTGGATATTTTTGGTTAAAGTAGTTAAAGAATTTATTTTGAAGTTATAATTTTGTTTTTGGATGAAGTTTTAATTTATATTATAATTTTATTTGGTTTCAAGCTATGAAATCTTTCATTTTAAACTAGGATTAGATACCCAATTATTTTGGATATAAATTATTATTAGTTTTAACCTATGTAGTATTAGTTAAGATCTTGAAACTTAACGAATTTGGCGGTATTTTAGTCTATTTAGAGGAATCTGTTCCTTCATCGATAAATCCGTGTTGTAATTTACCAAGTTTATTGTTTGTACTCGTATATCGCGGTTATAATGAAAATATTTTTAAGGTTTAATAATTTTCTTGATTTGTTGTTTTTTTATTATTTCAGGTCAAGATGCAGTTTATGATTTGGTGGGGATGGATTACATTTATATTTATTATTGGATTATTGGTTGAAATTTTAATATGAAATTGGATTTAACTGTATTTCTTTGAAGAATGTAACGATGATTTTAGGTCTACAGGAATGCGGTCCTAGGGACTTCAACAATCAACCCTACAACAAGAGTGGTAAAGAAAATAAGCTTTGGGCTGTAGCGTAAGCCTTAGGGCTCCTCCTCCTTATGTTTTATCAATTTCTTGGTTTAAATATTTTATGGAATAAAAAATTGTCGTTCTCAGTCTTCTTCACCTAAAAAATGTTTTAAAGAAATAAAAGGGTTGTTACTACTCGTGAATTGCAGAAACTTCACATGTCCAGGCAATTCAGCTTTTTTCCCAGGAAATACTAAAGAGAAAAATTAAAGTTCGTGTAGGCTATGTCAAACACCGGACTTATTATTATGCTTTAACAAAAAATAGTCAAAATAATCACTTCAAAATGCCAAACGCTTTTGAAGATAATCAATTTTTTTCTGCCTCCTGAAAAATGTACTCAAATGGACATGTGGGGTTTGTGCAGTCCACGATTCAAATCTCATCGTTATCATCGACGCTAAGATCTACAACCATTTTTTTCCGCCAACACATTTTCCTGGTTTCGTACAATTAGATATAAAATAATTACTGTCCTTGATGGGAGCAAACTTCGACCTGATTCGTTATTCACAACGCGGTCGACGCACAATCCATGCCAAAGCGCCCGAGGCCGGGCCGGTCACATCGCGCGTGCTACCACTACTTACCAACTTATAATGATATGTAATATACCACAACGTCGAAAGAGGTCGCAGACTATGAGGTCTTTGCATCATGCCAGATGAATAAGCACTAATTATAAATCGGCAACTTGTCCGAAATCGTTGCTCTAGAATGTCACTTTAATTATCGATTTTATCCCCCATAAACATTATATTGTGGGATAGTACAATTATATGGTTTTCGTAATCCATGTCTTGGGCATTTATTATATATTGAAATTAAGACGACCTTTTAATTTTAAATATTTTCTCATACCGAAGGTACTGGAATTAATCGAAAACAAAATAATGTGAACAGATGTCTTTTTCTTTTCTACAGCTCCCATTCTTTATCATTTTTCGATCTCTTCTTACTTCCTCTTCATCACTCCTTCCTTTCTCTCTCCTTTTCACTTTTCCTTCCCTCTCCTTACAGCCTCCTCTTCTCACCTCCGTTCCCCTCCGTTCCCCTTACCTTGTCCTCTTTCCTTTCACTTGTCATTCACTTTACTTCCTTCCTAGCCACTTCCCTTTCCCTCTCTCTTCCTCTTCTCTTTCTTTTCTTCCTTCCTTGCCTTTTCCTTTCCCTTGCCCATGTCTTTCTATCCTGCATTGCCTTTTTCCTTTCTTTTTGCCTCTTTCTTTTTCCCTGTCATTCTCTTTCCTTCCCTCCTAGCCACTTCCGTTTCCCTTCATCTTTCCTTCCTTCCTTCCCAGTCTCTTCTCTTCCCCTTGCCACTCTCTTTCGTTCTCTCCTTTCCCTTGTCCTCTTTCTTTCCTTCCTTCTTGCCTCGTATCTTTCCACTGCCATTTTCTTCCTTTACCCCCTCTCCTTGCCTCTTTCCTTTCCTTTGCCCTTCTCTTTCTTTCCTTCCTTCTTATCTCTTTCCTTTCCCTTGTTATTGTCGTTCCTTCCTTCCTAACCACTTCCGTTTCCCTTACCTTTCTCTTTTTTTTCTTCCATCCTAGTCTCTTCTCTTCCCCTTGCCATTCTCATTCGTTCCCTCCTTTCTTGCATTTTTCTTTTCCATTGCTCTTCTCCTTTCCTTCCTTGTCCTTTTCCTTTCCCTTGTCATTCTCTTTCCATCCTTCCTAGCCACTTCTCTTTCCCTTGTCATGCTTTTTTTTGCTTCCTTCCTTGTCTCTATACTTTCCCTTGCCCATGTCTTTATTTTCTTCATTGCCTTTCTCATTTCCTTTGTCATTCCATTTTATTCCTTCCTTCTTGTCTCTTTCCTTCATTGTCTCCATCCTTTCTATTGCCCATCTCTTTCCATCTTTCCTTTTTTTGCCTTTTTTCCCTCCCTTGTCATTCTCTTTCCATCCTTCCTAGCCACTTCTCTTTCTCTTGTCATGCTCTTTTTTTCCTTTCTTCCTAGCCTCTTTCATTTTCCTTGCAGATCTCTTTATTAAATTCATTACCTTTTTCCTTTCCCCTGTCATTCTCTTTTCTTCCTTCCTAGTCACTTCCGTTTTCCTTTCCCTTCCCTTTCTTTCCTAGGCTCTTCTCTTTCGTTCCTTCCTAGCCACTTCTCTTTATCTTGCCATTCTCTTTCTTCGTCCTTTCCTTGCCTCTTTCCTTTTCCTTGCCCTTCTCTTTTCTTGACTTTTTCTTCCTTCTTGCCTCTTTCCTTTCCCTTGCCATTCTCTTTCTTTCCTTCCTTCCTTGCCTCTTTATTTTCCCTTGCCCTTGTGTTTCTTTTCTTCCTTCCTTGCCTCTTTCCTTTTCCTTGTCCTTCTCTCTCTTTTAGCTCTTGCCTCTTTCCGCATCTTTTTCTTCTCCGGGAATTTTGGTTTTCAAGGTGACAGTATTCAGAAGAAATTGTCGAGTTTCCGAAGTTTCGGAACTAGTTACGAGTTCCATCATCGGGAACATGTCACCAAGACTGGAAGAGTTCCTACTTTGTTGCATCCATTATATCTGCCTAAACTAAAGACGCGATGAACCAGGCTATTAAGTACATTCATTCAGCGTTCTGCTCAAGGGCAGGTTTTTCACTGCGTAATCGAGCACAAATAATCAACTCGAATGGAGTTTGTAATGTCTGCTTTAAGCAAATGTAATATCAGGAATATGATATAATTGGTTTATGACATAACAACTTACGTTGATAATTTTATGTGAAAAATAAACAAGTTCAAATGGCAATAGATATGTAGTCAATCACTTCAGGAATGTAGTATAAGAATACATATGTTGAATTCAGTTGTCACAATATTTTGCTCCGTTACTTGTATCATTTTAGCTCACTATTGCTCTTACTTGTTCACTTCAAACTCTTTGGACTTCTGAAATTGAATTTTCTTAAGTATGAAGCAAAACCGAAATTACGATTTCTTTAAAATATATCAGGAGTATTTTCTCAGTACATAATTTGTATACGTTTTAAGGTGCAAGTAACCGTTTAGTTGAAACGAATTGGGTTCCTGTTATCTGAATATACACCATCATTATCATAAGTTAGATTTAATAGCTTATTTCGACTCCATTAAAAATCGGTTATTTCAATTTTTCCAAGGGCAACCAATGTCCTTTAAACTTGTAACGTATTATTAAACACTGACAGCAGTGTTCTTTCCCTCCTTGTGATGTAATCATACCAATTTGATTTATAAGCTGTTAAACATAGAATACGGATTTTGTTTTTATTAGTGTCTCATTTTATTACTTTATTATCTAGTCTCATTTACGCTGCTTCCAATCTTACAAAATAATATTTTTACTTTGTCATTAAATGAAATATAAAAAAGAAAGTACTATAATGCTGAAAAAAATCAATGTCTCCATTTTCGAGGAAATACGACATTTCAAGACCAAAATAATGGTTTGAGCATGCTGTCTATCTGTTTGTCCCTGAACAGCGATTTCTGCTAAATATTGCTCGAATTTTGTTGATATTCAGTAATTATCCGTCGATTTGTCCGGGAATTATGCACATGAAATGTAACTTTAAGTTAACACACTATCCTCATTGATAAGTTTACATAAAAGAGGCTTCATACCTGATCGCCTTCAAATGCCGAAAACAGGATTAAATACAACCCCCGCGACCGCCGCCGCCGCCGCCACCACCACCACCACCACCACCACCACCACCACCACCACCACCACCACCACCACCACCACCACCACCACCACAACTTAAGGCTGAACGAATCATATTTGAAATAAAAACCAGGAAGTCACTGAACTTGGAAAGTTGTCGGACTATTTTTGGTGTGAATACGTCTTTAAAGGGTTACATAGCCTACACCTTTCACCATTAAAAATAAAGTTTTATTATAAATGTCACTCCTCCATATCCTTAAGTCCTATTTTCACGAAATTTTATATAATTAATCCATAAAAATTTCTTTTCAATGACAAAAAAAAAACTGTCTCCATAAAAAATTTTTGGAATTGTGAATTTTCAAAATTTTTATTTTGCGATTTGTACCAAATATTTCTTTAAAAATTACCCCCAAGATCTTTAATATTTTTTGTAATAATTTTTTTGACTTAGAGGTAAAATTCATATAACAAGGTCCAACTCAATGGCAATGTAAGAGGAAACGACATTTTTTTTCCTCCATATATTCAAATTTTTAAGAAATTCTTCATGGATTTTTTTGTTTCTAAATTTCTGTTAAAGACAGGATAAAGATTCAGCTACAGCTTGCTGATGTAAGAAAATGGGTCATATAAAATGTCATGCAATTATCTTAAAAAAAAGTGAAAGATATGATTTAAGCAGTTCTCAGATAATGAGCCATAAACTTACAGATTGATAGCTGGTATTATATTTGCCATAGCAGAACATTTTAATGCATAATTTGGTCAATTTTATACATGTCTTAACATGTATTTCACAGATATAAAGCTGAAAGTTCTTATTAAATGACTATAAGAAAAATGAAAAGTCGATTTCTTTTACCTTCGAATGTTAATGGAATCCTAAAACTCATTCTAGTACTGGATGTCATGGCGATCCTTCTGGTCATAACTATTTGCCCTGATGATGGACCCTGTATGTAGTAACGAAACAAATGAAATGTTGAGTTCCGGAACACGGTGAAATGCCCAAAAGTCTAAAGGCTGGTTCACAATAAACTGGAAACGGAAACAACAACGAGAACAAGAACGGAAATATTGTTAAAATAGATGTATTTAAATGCGAACATTCACAATTAACGAGAAGCTTGCCGGAGCCCGGGAACGGGAATGTGAAAGTTAATTGTGAATGCTCACATTTAAATACATTTATTTTAACAATATTTCCGTTCTCGTTGTCGTTCTCGGTTTATTGTGGACCAGTCTTAAGTCTGCCTATAGAATTAATTAAACTTGTGTAATAGCTATAGTTACTTATTTCAAATTTTCTGTTGCTCTTAATATTAACATACAGTAGTGGGCTAGATCATTTCGTGAAGCGAAACTTTTCCCGTCCCGCGTACACGTATATCAACGACAGAATTGCAGTAAAATTTCGAACTACTGACATAGCTTCAATCATTAAAGCTTTTTCTTTAACGTGGAACGTTTAATTGGCCACCTATTCAGGAGAAGAAAATGTTCGCTATCATTAATTGAGACGTTCTCTGGAATAACAAATTAGCGTACGTTACATCGTTTCTCTGTTTCCAGCACATATCTTTCCTGATAAAATATTACTTCCCTCTCTAGAAAAATTGTAACTAGTTCTGGGAAATGCTGTTATACCAGATTTAAATGTTTATTGCTCTGTATCTCAAATTCAACATTTTGCAGTTACGTTCTTGTTCCAGAGAACGTCTCAATTTCAGTAATACTCTACGAGCATCTCGGTCCTTAGCAAACACACAACATATAATTTTATTATTGGAAAACTAAATGAGTTTGAATATTATTGTGTGTGTATATATTAGGGCATTCGAAAAATAATGGCAACATAGCTATTGTTTCACACTAAATTTATTTAGGCTACTTTTGATATTACACACTTCAAATATAGTCTTCTGTCAGCAATAGCTTATGGTGTCAAATTCTTGAAAGACGACGGATGCTTCACTTACATCCAACTTGCAATAGTTCAGTATGGTAGGACTTCTAACCCACAGGCTTCTTGTAATGCCCTAAAGCACTGAGTTGCACGTTTTTCTCTTGCAACTCGGATTTTTATGAAGCACATTTGTTCGTACCTTTAAGGCCGTATATTTACTACAAAATCAGAAACAGCCACCGAATTTACAAAGTATGGCAACTTCGAGACTTTCAATATTGCAAATTTATGAAATAATCGCTGCTCTATTACGTAGTACAAGATTTCAATGATCACCGCTAGGAGCACTGATTCACAGCATTGTTATAATTACTTATCGAATGCCCTAGTTAGTACGCACTAATGTTTGTGGAAATTGCAACACCAAGAAGGATACATGCGACTGAAATTAAATTGATACCACAGATTAGGTACATGACAATACACAAATGATTAGAATTACAGAACTGTACCTGATCTGTGACCGTGAAATTTCAGTATGGTGTGAAGCTCCCATGCGCTGCAATGAGAGCCTCTAAGCGTCATGGCATGGAATCAAAGAGGGCCTGGATATGTTCCTAGGGAATCTCCCTCCACGCAGCTTGTATGCGAGTCCACAAAGCGTCAAGAGTGGGTACTGGAGGACCATGACAAGCAAGTTACCGACCAACCACATCCCAGACATGTTCGATGGGCCACATGTCTGGCGAACGTGCATTACATTCAAGACATTGCTAGTGGTTTGAGAAGCGATTGCTGCATTTATTTTCTTGTACTGGTTACGATATTCATTATAATGTTAAGTTCTTTGTTTTATAATTATGCTAGATGGTTCTCATCAAGCGGTGACGTAAGGTTATCCGAAATCCTACAACCACCAACCACTTAATGCAATTTCCACGCAATTATAGGGATTCTACGAAGTCCCTGACACTTTTTTTTTATTCTTCGTGATTTTGCCCTTAGTCGAGCACCTGAAAATGCTATCACTTCAGAAATTTTTTTATTTATATTCATATCTAGATATCACCAATTGGTCATCGACTTCTTATACAAGGAAATACACCCTAGCTGATTACTAGAACGCCACGACTCGCCTAGGGTCCGACGATCTGTCACAGATCAAGCGGAACGTGTTGGGTTCGTTAACGGTTATAGTTTTATACACGGAAATGTAAAATCATATCAAGTTAAGCAATTGCCATTTAACACTCGCTTTCATTTCACTCAAATATTTAAGGAACTAGGAATCATACGCACAAAAGTAAATTCATTCCACAATAATCACTTGGAGAAGAAAGTACGTCTATTGAGTAATCGTACGTGAACGGGAAGTCAAGTTTAAAGCACTCAAACCAAGTGAACATTACTTACTCCGCGATGTCTTTCTCTGCGGCGAATGACGCCGGGGGCTAAACCAGCCGACAAATTCTACTAGATTCTAACGCACTGATAACTGTACTGAACGTCGCCTTTTCCATCCGGAGACTGGGATTTCTTTAATGTAAAACTTGTCCCAGATTTTTTTGGTTTTGTACCGTGTCATGGATGCAGAAACATTCAACAGTCGCGGCTTATCAGTGGAAAATGACGCATCAGGCTAGCGACATTTGATCTGACGGCACGTTGTAAATATGACAGCAAAAATATACGAATAACATACTTATGCAACGTTATCACGTTTTTTAGAAGGTTATTGTATAATTTCGTAATTTGTTCCCGATATTTCTCGCTCCAGAATTATGTCCCTCATACACACTTTTTTTTAGGAGGAGTAATTTGGCTTCAAAAAGGGAAGAAGTATACAAGAGATGCAATAAAACTGAAGTGCTGAGAAGAATGGTGGAAGATGATGTAACGGTATGTTTGGATGGTTTGTATTGTAATCCGGCAGAACGTAAATTTGGGTATCTTTCCTGAATATGTATGTTTACAAAGCGACTTTCGGTGTAGCAGTTTTTGACTATTTCTGTGCGCATGCGTCGATCGCCTTCGGCCGCACCTGGATTGTGGAGGCGGAGGCGGGGGGTCGTCGTGCGGAGTAGAGATGGGATAAACCAACGAGCACAGAATACAATAGAGTAGACACTAGCATCTTAATACCATTGGACGGAGTGAAGCCGGTTTTATGGACCTGACGCCATCTTGTTGCTACCAAAACATTGCAAAATAGCTATTACGTTATAGAAGATCTTATGATAATAAGAATTCCATATGTCCCTAATTTCTTGTAGGACTCACACTTTCTTGTTTGTTTCGTAATACAGAATCGTTATGCACGTATTTTTTAGCAAAAATTACGAAACTGTCATCGATAAATCACATATATACCCGGTACAGGTTATTTAAATTGGCAGCTCTTCAAATTGCAGTATGGTATTTAATAGATAATCTGGGAGGTTAAACAAACAATAATGATAAAAAAGGAAGATAACATTTTGACCTTATTTTGCTACTAGTCCAATAAAAATGCTACCCTATAACAATTACTTTTATAGGTTGATCCATTTGCTTCGATTTAATAATGAAACTTCTTAACGAAAATTATCATTCTCTTCCTTTTGCCAGTATTTCGTATAGATGTCCCGATTTTGTTTAGAGAAAAAATAGAATGCTCTTAACCATATAATATTTGATAGGCTCTTTGATTATAGTATATAATTAGATTATAACGGCGAACAAAAGTGAAGTTTTATTACCAAGTGGGTCAAGTCAGTTCACGACCGATTTAATGAAGCTACTAAGTCTGCAAAGCATAAGTCTGATTTCGTGATTATAACAATTAATTACAATAATATTAATACACTATTTATTTTTCTTCATCAAACGAATACGTGCATTCGGTTTAAGAGAAACCTCGCTACGCCCGTTTTCTATAGCACTCGACACAAACTTCCAACATGGGTTGTTAGGTTAGCTTCGCTCGTAAATGCTAAGTTTACAAAGCGTGTCTGATTTAGTGATTATACAAATTAATTACAATAATATCAATACACTAATCCTTTCTCTTAATCAAACAAATACGTGAACAATACGAATCTAACCGACTAACCTAGGCTAAATCATTCATTATCTACCGGTAATAAGTACATTTCACACATGCATATTTACCCGTGAAAAGTTATTCCAGGAATTTTTTTGAAAACCTGTTTGTGCAGCCATACGCAGTACATGTAGGCATATTGAAATTACTTCATTTATTAATTAAAACAACGATGCAACATCACAATCAACTGCCCATGTGCTAACCGGGAGCCCAATGTTTTGGTAGCATCATAATGGCGACGGTCTACAAACGCGGCTTCACCTCCAAGCTATTCATGTCTACTCTATGCATTCTGTGCTCGTTGGGATAAACTGTTCTTTTTAAGAAACAGTTTCGACTGTAACTGTTTCATGAATGAAGCTGTTCCAAAATAACAGTTTCAAAGAAACAGTTTCACATGTTTACAAGATGAGTGTCAACTGTTCCAAATGTTTCAACCTCTCATCTGCTTCGGGAACTTGTTTCAAAGGCCTTGAATCGTCTTTAAATCAGCTGTTCAGTGTATTATGACAACGAAAGTAATTTTTCGTAGGTTACTGTTAAGGGTACAGTAAATAACTACAATTCAAAATAAATTGATTTTAGTAAAAATAACGCATACAGCCCTAGGAGAGTTTAATAACGATGGCATTAGCCGATGATATTTATCGCGGTATATTAACAATTAACAATATGTTAGGGCACCATGAACATATTCTCCATCAATGGACAGCTAATAATTAATATCAGATTAACAATTAATAGTAAGGTACACGTACCAAATAACGCCACCTTAACACTTCAGTCACTTTTTCTCTGGAAGTAAGTTATGTACAAACGCGAAAATTATGAAATAGAAACTGTAATCTTATCTTTACAAAATAGCACAATGAAAAATGGATATATTATATACCGAAAAAGAATTAGAACTCAAATAGGAAAACTTTGTAAACTGGTGTTATTAGGAACAGGTTGTCCAATTAACGCCACTTATTTTCTAGTAACCTATACACTTATAATTATTATTGAATTATTTTTCATAAGCAACACAAATTGAAGTAAGCAATTAAATTTGAGTTTCTGTTAATAAAATATACAAAATAACTCAATACTAACGAAAGATTCTTGATCTGAAACTGAAACACCAGATGGATTAGCAAAATATGTTTTCCAGTGACTTCTTACTTTAAAAAAAAAAAGACAATGTGACACAGTAGAAAGTTATTAAACACAAAAACATTTACCTTAGTTTAATATGAATGTTTTCCAATAAGTAAAACAAAAAAATTAAGTTATGTAAAATAAAAAAAAATAAGAGTTCGATAAGCAATTGAACCAATATCATCACTGCACATTCTGAACATTTGTAAGTTGAAAGTTTAGTGATTTTCCTGATGTTTTCACACTTATCATGTAAATACCTCTCACAATATGAACATAATGACATGTTCTCAACACGATCTTCTTCACATATAAAACACACCCAACTAGTGCTTGCACTTTATCCATGGGTTGCAGCTCATGTGTTGTATTACTGGAAAGGCAATACAGTGTGATTCTGTAATTATCAGTGGCACTTGTAATGTTTGCGTCCAGATGAGATGATGCTCCATCAAATATCAACACCACCTCTCCTGCCACCTTATATCGGGCGAATTGATCAAGCCAATGGACGAATACAGCAGTTGTTATAGAGCCCTTGGCACTCATGACAGCCTCTGTTCCAAGAAGCATATCTGTCTCCCACTCCGGCTACAAAAGCTGGCTTTTGAAGATAATCATACGTGTACAAAGAGCATTAGCGCATGTAACAATAAATTTATTGTGGCATTTTCTGCGTGCTCAGATGCAACCAAATGCTCTTTCTTGCACCTCTCCTAGCCAGAACAGTCTGCTGATGCTGTATCTACTGTCAGCCTTAGTACTAACATAACCTAAAATTTTATCTGTAGACCTTTAACGCCACATGGCGTTAAAGCGGTACTGAGTACTTGATAACATGACATGCCTGTTTCTCTAACATTTTCAAATTTTATGGATAGCAAATACTTTCTATACGTAGAAGAATGTTTAAGTATCACGAAAATATATAGTTTAATATACCTAGTTATTATTTGCTCAACACACAAAATAAAATACTGCCTTTTACCTTGATATAAGAACAGCCATTCACTATCAACACACAACAGGAAAATAATGGAATATCATGTCACTCGTAAATGCCAACGGATAGCTAGTAACTCATTTCATCACTAGATTGGAAGCGAATGCAGGCTACAGTAGTGCAGTACCGAAAGCTTGTGTCGTTAACAAAAATTAATGGGGAGCCGTTAAAGGTATACATGGCGTTATTTGGCTCAGGGACCTTATTGGCACGTGTTCACATCCACAGGCTAAAATTGAAAATTAGGGAAAGTCGCCTATATGATACCACAATAAATCAGTTCTTAGATATAATGGCAACAGAAGATTTTATAGAGTATGCACACAGTCTACTATATACAGTCACGAAGCTTGACTTTTGAGGGTGCTAGAAACAATAGACTGTGACGGTACTATTTTGCATTGCCTGTAATGAGGCGATATTAGCGATCCTAGTGGTGAGCAACTATCTAATGTTTGCATATTTACTACGTATTGAGCTTCGCGACTCCATATACTAGACTGTGGTCTGCATGTAATAGAGTAACATAGTCTCATTTCCATTTCTAATAATTCATATATTATATATTCATATAGATTTGTAAGTACGCTTCGGCTTACAATCAAAGCACTTAAGTAAAAAATATTACTTCTGACAAGAAGGTGTGTATTATTATGTACGTAAGGTATGTGTATAAACGTAGAATTGAAAAAATAAATAGTAAAAACTTATAAAAAAACGTAATATTTTGAATGTTCAAGTTTTTCATTCATAATTAAAATTATTTAAGCGTTTTCATTTTGCTATTGCTCTGATAGATGTCTCTGTAATTCCGAAAATTGTGTGCCTGGGAGTTCCTCTAGAGATCTGTCTCCTGGTATTAGGGGTACGGTATAGAATAAAGAGAGAGAGGAGGTATTAGAATTTAGTTTCTTAACGGAACTAAACATTACTTTCTACGCAGTTTGCAATCGATAACATTTCCAGACTTGTAGAACACACGTTTAGTGCCTATAAATACATCTTCAGTTATCGTTTATTCCCGATAGGAGCCACGAACTTATATTCTAGATGCTTTGTAATCAAAAGTTCACGAACTATCTTCAAATAATTACATATTTTCTCACTCTAGGTTCCTTGCAATCGATACCATTTCTAGGCATGTAGAACAAAAGTTTAGGTCAAGGATACCAATCAATGTCTCCAAATACCTCTTCACTGATTGCGTATTCCTTCCGTTTTCTAAATTCCTTGTCAGAACGGTAGATAGCAGCAATCGTCCTATATACCTATTACACACATTTTAAAATAAATTACTCTATCCCTCTTACTTTAAATGCTGATATACATTGGCGTTTTATCTAACAAGATTACCCTTCCATATTTTATATCTATCTTCATTCTTTAAGTCCTATGTTTACACTATTCCTATAATTATTTATTCTCTGGGACCCTCAAGTGATCTTCGTTCCTTTACCTATATACGTAGAAATAGCTAGTAAGCTATTGGCGGCCGGTGAAGGGTTTTGTTCTATAATAATTAGTAAAATGAGTAGGTTAATTGTGAAGGCCACTTTTTTTACGGTTGTCAATAGTGAGACGGAAGGAGAACGAAGCATTTCTCTTTCTTCAATACGTCTGTTATTCTACCATACACATAAAATACGATTCGCTATATGATATTAATCTTGCTTTTTCCTAACAGTGCATGATAACGCAATATTTTATACATATATTAAATTCAAGTAAATGATCGTATCCAGGTATTCCCACTATTTTAAAAATTAATAACATTGGTAATGGTTCACATCCACATGATAAATTTGAAATATAGGGAAAGTCGGCTATATCTTACCACAGTAAAGCAGATATAATGTTAACGAATAAATCAAATGGCAAACTGCATCTTTAATAGAGTCTGCACGTAATAGAATAACATAATCTCAATTCCATTTCTAATAACTCATATACTATATATTCATGTAGATTTGTAAGTACGTTTCGGCTTACAATCAAAGCACATTAAGTCAAAAATATTACTTCTGACATGAAGGTGTGTATTATTATGTACGTAATGTCTGTGTAAAAAAGTAGAATTGGAAAAATAAATAGAAACAACTTAAAAAAAAAAAAGTAATATTTTGAGGGTTCAAGTTTTTCATTCCTGGTTCACCTTATATTAGCGTCTTCATTTTGCTATTGCTCTGATGGATGTCTCTGTAATTCCGAAAAATGTGTACTTGGGAGTTCCTATAGAATTTGTCTCCTGGTATTATGAGTACGGTATAGTATAATGAGAGAGGAGGTATTAGAATTTAGTTCCTTAACGGAACCAAACATTAAATTTCACATAGTTTGCAATCGATAATATTTCTAGGCTTGTAGAACACACGTTTCGGTCGAGTACACCAAGTGACTACAAATACATCTTCAGTTGTGTATTCCCGATAGGAGACACGAACTTAGATTCTACATACTTTGTAAATAAAAGTTCACGAACTATCTTCAAATACATATTTTCTGAGTCTAGGTTCTTTGCAATCGATACCATTTCTAGGGATGTAGAATAAACGTTTAGGTCAAGCATACAATTATTAATGTCTCCAAATACCTCTTCACTGATTGCGTATTCCTTCCGTTTTCTAAATTCCTTGTAAGAAGGGTAGATAGCAGCAATCGTCCTATATACCTATTACACACATTTTAAAATAAATTACTCTATCCCTCTTACTTTAAATGCTAATATACATTGGCGTTTTATCTAACAAGATTGTCCTTCCATTTTTTATATCTATCTTCATTCTTTAATTCCTATGTTTAGACTATTCCTATAATTATTTATTCTCTGGGACCCTCAAATGATCTTCGTTCCTTTACCTATATATGTAGAAATATCTAGTACGCTATTGGCGGACGGTGAAGGGTTCTGTTCTAGAATAATTAGTAAAATGAGTAGGTTTATTGTGAAGGCCTCTATTCTTGTGAATAGTGAGAAGGAACGACAACGAATCATTCTTCTTTCTTCAATACGTCTGTTATACGTATCATACACATAAAATACGATTCGCTATATGACATTAATCATGCTTTTTCCTAATAGTGCATGACAACGCAATATTTTATACGAAATTCATGTAAATGACCTTATCTAGGTATTCCCACTATTTTAAAAATTAATAGCATTGGCACGTGTTCACATCCACATGTTAAAATTGAAGTATAAAGAACGTCGTTATATCTTACCACAGTAAATCAGTGATTAGATATTTTAACGAATAAGTCAAATGGCAAACTGCACCTTTAACAGAGTCTGCATGTGATAGAGTAACATAGCCTCATTTCCATTTCTAATATCTCTAAACTCCTCGTTTATGAAACCTACACAAAAAAATCTTCCCCTCTACATTTGCCATATTTTTCACAAGTATATTGTATGTCACTCTCCAACCCTGATTCGCATGGCCCAAAATCCATAGAGAATGACTCTAGCAGACGTGAGGAAAAGACGAGTTCCCAGCACCTATAACCAAGACCCTTGTCCAAGAGTGAGCACTGGCAAAAAATAAGCAGGTTTAGAGAGTACAATAGCAACAATGTCTCTAGACTCGATTTCAAAGCGAGAGGCCAAACCTGACCTCGTGCACCAAGACTTACAAGATCTCTTGCGGATCCCCTACCAAAATCTCTGAATAGGCTATCATTTTTAGCAATGGTCTATGGAGCAGGACTTGTGACAGTCAACTATTCTGAAATTCACCCTTTCAAGTTCATAATGCAATAGTAAAAGGACAACATGAATTGAGAAAGGAACGGTCCTTTTCAGATTGTATCTTTATTATTAAATAACAGCTTATTCAGAAAGTAGAGAATACAACTTTCCAGCACATGCATTACTCAAGTACTAAAAAAGTTCTATGAGATCCTTCAAAACCAGCACTACTCAAACCACACACAAGTTTATTAGCAATTACGAATGTAAAAAGAAAACAGTCACTGCGTCACTCAGGAGTAAGAGCTTGCCTCCTGAACGAAGGTTGCGCTCGGGATTAAGTTGGAAATTCGCTTCGACTGATTATCTAGTTGAGTTCATTCGATATTTTCCACAATTGTAAGCCGAGTGTGATGTCGTGTGATTTCTACCTGCGGTGATATTTAAAGAACAGCACGTTTAAGAACAATTTAAGTTCTCTTAAGATCCTTTAACGGAACTGCAGGAAATGAAGTGGGACAAGTGGTCAACAGATTTGGAGCTCACACAAATTCTTCCTTGCAACCCTAAATTCCCTTGCAAAGACGCACGATCGCATAATTTTTTTTTGTTTATCCTTCCATTCCCCATTCTTTCATTGCGAAGTAAAGGGTGGCGCACGGGAACGGGAGATTTTGAATCGATTAGCACAAAATCATACTTGAAGTTGATAACACTGCGATACTGACATACTATTTCTTAGGCAATGTCATTTCAATAGCCATGAGGCAGAGGACGGGAGAGCATCGTGCATACGCAGTAAATAAATGATTGTAGCCTCATGGCTACTGAATGACATTGCCTAAGGAACAGTATGGCGGTATCACAGACTTAACAACTTCAAGTATGAGCTTGAGCTAATCGATTCAAAGTCTCCCGTTCCAGCGCGCCATCCTGTACAATTTCCACATTTTAGAAGAAACATAAGATAATATTAACAAACAAATTTCTCTCCTAAACCTCTAAGATCTCTGTTGAATAATTTCCAAATTTTCAAGGGTGTGAAAACCATGCTTACACAGTAACTCAACTAAAGCTAACCAGTGTTCACACTCCTAGACTCCCAATCTACACAATTACTGTATTCTAAGTATAGCCATAGTCTGCTTTAGAAACATTCCAAGACAATTTACTTATTACTTCAATTATTTCGAGGTATAATTAATGAGAAAATCTAACATTTTAACCTAATACAAAGTTCAAGAAGTCTTTGTCAAATGCTGCACATGCCAAAGCGTAGGCGTGCTGCCAACTGCCAAGCGTTGCGTAATCCACTTACAAGTGAATAACTGATCAGTATTATCCAAAAAGCAACTAGCTTTATCTGCATATAACAGGATACTATTTAAAATAATATATATGTTAATCATTTATATTTCATTTATAAAAGAAAACCTCAATCATATCCTTAGTAACCAAAAATCAGTCCACCGTTGTGGCTGAGGGGTTAGCGAGTCTAACTCCGGAACCAGCGGTCCCGGGGTTCGATTCCCGGTCAGGACGAGTTGCCTGGGTGAGGTTTCTGAGGGGTTTTTCCCTCACTCCTAAGGATGAATATCAGGTAACTTTATCAGGCAATTGGAATCCCACTCATCTTCGCCATTTCCTTTCCTTCCCCATTATCCTTTCCTCATCATCCCGTTTCTGGTTTTTCAGATCACTCTACAGACGGCCTCCCGAAGCTGCTGACTCCCTCGACTGGAATGTAGTTAAGCGACGTTGGATGGCTTCTGCAACGAGCACCCGAGGCGGACCTACTCGGGGAAGGAGTTTCGCCTCGGACCGACAGGGGGGTCTTGGGGGAAGTTGCCGAAGCAGGAATGGTATATGGATTTCTGTCGGCTGTAGGGACCGGTCGTTTAGGGAGTCATGTGGTTAGGGCGGTGCGCGTAGGGGATCTGTGGCACGCAACTCATTCCACATCGAGGCTCAGCGCAATAGATCTCAATAGGTCGCAGTGCTGGGCCATTCGTGCCCCCTCAGTTTAAATTCCATTCCATTCCAACCAAAAATCAAATAAGTTTCAGCAGAAAAATATTAAACATTAAAATAAATATGTATTCACGGAATCACCGATATTCTGTGAATCCCCTGCTATTTTTAAATATAAATTAATTTGTTCCTATCAAATCGTAGTATGTTTCGCGGGCGGAGTGGTGGTCGTTTTATGCACTAAATGACTGAGTATTGTTTTTAATATATTAATACAAATACAACTTCACTTGTTTACAGGTAGTTAAATCAGCCACAGGTTTCGAAGACGAAGTGATGAAATTTTTCTGTATGGAAAGTGTAAGCACTATTTTTATGTGTCAATTAAAACAAATCGAACTTTATTTTTCGACAGCACGCTATAGTGCATGTTTAGCAGAGGGATTAATGATCGTTTCCTGTATTATTTTAAGCTATTGCGTAGTTTAAATGTGGTATTATACCTATGTCATAATATTACTAAACTAAACTGGTTATTCACCTTGACGACGACATTCAACCACCACAGAATCTCTAGGAAATACGCGGAAAAGAACATATTCCTAGAGACGGAACAGGTCGAACAACCAAACTTGGAGAATGGGATGACGATTTATCGTTTAAACATGTTCACAGCCAAAATAAATCTTGACTTTTACTGGAACGAAATGCACAAGGATGGCTAATGGGCGTGTGACGCAAAACCTTGAATCACTTGAGTGCTTATACGACAGACTCTTTCACTTCGTTAAGTGTGACATAATGAAACGCCCGACAACAGACCAGGCCGACGAGCTGCCATCCTTCAGCCACAAAAAATGAGTCCGTCTTGCTGCCTGGCACCTCATTTACATCGCTTAAGATAGAGCATTAACAGTTGTGATAGGAACAAGGCAACTTGTCTCGTAAAAATGTCGTGATTTTAAATACATTGTAAAGGAATACTGACTCCTACACGATTTATAATTTTCCACATGGTTCGCACACGCTCTAACACAGACTTATGCCTAATTCACAACGAAAATTAAACATAAGCATAAAACATTGCACCTACTGTCCACACTTCACGAGATGATCTCTGCGAGGGGGAATGGTCCTTGCGGGGTAAGAGACGAGGGTAAGGAAATGTACAATAACTTAGGCTGGTATTCATAGTCGACACTTTCGATTAAAGTGTCCTTTGGAAGACGCAAAGTTCACTTTTCCGTTGCACAGTCGACACTTTGGTGCAAAGGAACACTTTGGATGAAAGTGTAGTTCCGACCACACTTTGAGCCGAAAGTGGCACTTTGTATAAAAATGGCGGACGTCTTGGAAGTTGTCGAATTATTAGAATGTGCGGAAGAGATGGCACAATTAGTGGACAATGTACAAATTAGAGATAGGCCTAAAGACAATCCCGTGGAATTTTATAAATATATATAATTAAAAAAACGGTTCCGATATGATAAAGAAACTTATTGAGATTGCTTATATTTTCGATGACTGGTTGACAAAAACGAATAATAGGCGTTTGCCAGTGCCTCCAATAATACAGTTATTGACTGCATTAAAGTTCTATGCTAGAGATATGTACCATACATTAATATATATAATATTATAGTTCAGGTATTTCTGTAGTAACATTTGTATATTTATAACCTCAATTCGATGAAGTGATATGTAGGTAGATATGCCTATATAACCTATTTTTTATTACTGAAACGAATTTTTTAACTTAAATAATATTAAACTAACTTCAATCTAATGAAGGCATAATTATCTTAAATTAGCATTGAGAGACCTTACATGCCTGCCTTCTAAGCAGATTCCATAATTATATTGGGTTTAAAGTGATTTTAATTTTTGTTGACTACCTGTATTTTGAGATAAGATTTATCATGATATTGATATAATCATTACTGTTTTGATACCGGTAATATATATTTTCACGCCGGTAAGCAATACATCTACTGTCTCTAGATCATGTGCAGTCATAACCTCACCATGAAAAGAGATCTCATACTTTTAGGCCTATTTTGTTTTGCATTATAGAAACATTTGGCATTCAAAATATTCCTGAAGAGCAGACAATAATGGAAACGAGAGAGAGAAAATAGTAGTAGTAGTAGTAATAGTAATAATAATAATAATAATAATAATAATAATAATAATAATAATAATAATAGCAGTAGTAATGTGTTTATCTCATTCTTTTTTTACTTCTATTCACTACTCACGAAAAAGACAAAAATGAAAATAACGGAAATAACACGATATATTAATGAAGCAGATACGTATAAAACCTAACCTAACGATATAAATTTAATGATTATAGGCTATAATATATATATATATATATATATATATATATATATATATATATATATATATACACACACAAAACTTAACCTACTCAGTCCAACTCAACCTAACTATATAAACTAATAGAATTTATGTAGGCTACAAAAATCTAACCGAACTGTATAAATCAGTGGAACGGATACATACAAAATCTAACTTAGCGACATAAATCAATGAAAAAGATATGTACAGAACCTAATTTAACTATATAAATTAATGGATCAGTTATGCACTGTACAAAACCTAACCTAATTTCACCAGCAGTATCACTAACTATTTAATAAAATGTTATATATCTGAACTGACTGAAATAATCTAAACTATCGGCAACAAAAATTAGAAACTGAAATAAAACAACTTTAAATATATATTTTCTTCCTCGCGCAATCAATAGGCTCCCAATTCAAATCACAAGCATTGTAATTTGTAGGTTATACGTCATTAATTTGTTATTGTTTGTTCACTTGTTTTGAAAGGCATTGTGGGACTTCTATTACCAACCAAATTGTAACTCTACACTTTGCTGGCGTAAAGTGACACTTTGTGAAGCGCACTTCTTCAATCGTTTATGAATATCACTAATATGAAAGAGCCACTTTCGTCAAAAGTGTCACTTTGCAAAGGGGTGATATAAAGTGTCGACTATGGATACCAGCCTTAGCGCGTCTGAAAGAGCAGGTAGATGAGGGTGGTGCCATTGACTGGCTGGGACAAAGTTCAGTGACACTCGACCTGAAAACGTTGGTTTTGCAAACTATGCAACCATTTTAGTTACTGTTGATATTTTATTGTATGATGTTGGTGTTGTGAATGCTGTGGATAACAAGTGTAGTTTACATTAAAACTTTCTTAAGTCAGATTTTAATTTCTTAAGTCAACTTAAAGATCGTGTCAGATTGGCTGCATTACGCTTTAATTAGGCAATTATCTTAAATTAGTAATTTAGTTAGACAATGAGTTACGAATTTGTTTAATCAGTGAAATATTTAGTTAAGTAGTTTTAAAGCGAAGTAGAGTTCTGTTTGATTTCAATAGTGTCACATATCAGTTATCATAATGTTTACAAAGTGTAAAAATGGAAAAACTGTACATAGTGAAGCACGACAAAGTATAGCGAATGTAATAAAGATGTGTGATGAAGAAGCAAGGCAGAAGAGATTATTGTGTCCTTTGATGAATGCTACAGAAAGGGCTGCTAAATACGCAGGAATTTTTTTTATTTTTATTTTTTTGTAATTTAATACTAATTTCATTTACACTAACTTAATAATATTCTCATAATGTCAACATTAAATTATTGAAACTTACAATAACCTCAGTTAACCACGGGCGTGACTTCGAGAGGGGAACAAATTTAAAGCTTTACTTAGCTCAAAAGTATACATGAAGCTTAAATATTTCATTTAAATAACATGCAGCATTATAACCGTAAAAATTATTTCTATATATTAAAAAAATCTTAATAAATTAAATAATTAAATAAATTAATTAAATCTTTATTATTATTATTATTATTATTATTATTATTATTATTATTATTATTATTGATTACTATATTGTAAACCAAAAATATAATATTTACATTGATTGGTGTAGTATAACACTGTCACTGAATAATTGCTTTCCGTAATTAACTTAATTATAGATATTAAATCTATAATACGTAGCCTGTATGAATTAATAATCCGGATACAAAGTTAATGTTTTACTGAGGGACAATGTTTTCATTGTAGTTGATAGCGAAAGTTTAGAGCACACAAACCCGGTTCTGTCTCGATGTTTGGTTGTGAGAGTGGGGGAAAACCTTGCATTCCTTGCTCGGATCATCTCGTGAAATGTGGACAGTACGTTATTTGATGATAACATTTCTCCATAATAATAGTGCCTACTATTATCTGTGCAAAAACAGTACCACTGAAGAAAGTTAGTTTAAGAATTTCCTACGCTTAAAACAAATTTTTGTCTAATTTAATTCATGTAATGCTTGGAATTCGTTCTTCACCAGTAACCATTAAAATTCCGGAAACACACTCTGTTCTGAAAATTAAACATGCACATGCTAAGCGAAGCACACTATCATCAACATCATCTTCGGCGACGCCTCGACATAATACAGTGACGGTACCTAACATAAGACTGGTTTGAAATTGATCTTGTTCCAAGAATATTCAGGTTATGTGGCTTGTAATGATAATGATCTATTTTCACTTTCTAAGAAAAAACTCCTTTAAGACTATGCATCTATTTATATATGCAACTGAAAGTGATGAGAACAGAGTGCTTTTTTTTATAGTTTAAATTAACCAACCGATTCTTCGGCATGCCTGATCGACCACCTATCATTATTTCGAACAACAATAAACTTGTACCCGCATAAAAAATTAGCCACACTCTCACGTGCATTCAACATATTAACGATACACAATGAGAAAAATAAAACTGCTGCTCGTTCTTTAAGCTTGGTGGGTCCGTTTCTTACTCTTCTTGTTAGCTTTCGAGGGGGTTTTCAGCTTACCACGGGATTATAATTGAGAAGTTTGCCATTAGACAAATAGTTATTGAGAAAAATATTATTTAAGAAATACAAGGATATTTATCACTGCACAATTCATGTTCATCCATTATTTCAATCAATCTAAACGTAATGAAATTCAATTATAGAATACATCAATCTACAAATTAATCCAGTCCATCGCTGAGCAGTAACGGTTAGCATGTCTGGCCGTGTAACGTGCGATCCAGGATTGGGAAAAGTTGCATGGTTGAGATTATTCCGGGGTTTTCCCTCAACCGACTGAGCAAATGTAGGGTAGCTTTAGGTGGGGACGTATCTTTTGAGCAAGAACAGTGTCTTTTGAGCGTAGTCGGAAGTTTCTTTTGAGCCATAATAATAATAATAATAATAATAATAATAATAATAATAATAATAATAATAATAATAATAATGATAATAATAATCCGTGGCGCTACAACCCGTGAAGGGCCTAGACCGACCATCCGGCTGCTGGCCTCACGCCCACATGCCGAAGCAGAGGTGGACGATCATCCAACCAGAATGGAGGTATCGTGTGGTTAGCACGATGATCCCCCCCAGCCGTTATAGCTGGTATTCGCAACCGGATTTCGCTACCTATCGTAGCTCCCCAAGTGCATCACGATGCTGGGTGGGCACCGGTCCCATACACTGGCCGAAATTTTATGAGAAAATTTCTACCCCCATGAGGACTCGAACCAGCGCGCATTCCGTAACGCGAGTCCTAGGCGGGATGTCTTAGATCGCGACGCCACGGCTCGGGACCCATAATAATTTACTATGGAAAATTAACATTTGTGCCATGGACTGTACATGAGATTTAAACAACTCGCTCAACGATTTTCCACTGTTTTTCCAGTGCAGTGTATTTACACCAATGTGGTTTAGGCCATTCTTGCTGTTTGAT
Source organism: Periplaneta americana (assembly GCF_040183065.1). Classification (NCBI taxonomy): domain Eukaryota; kingdom Metazoa; phylum Arthropoda; class Insecta; order Blattodea; family Blattidae; genus Periplaneta; species Periplaneta americana. The sequence goes on along the minus strand of NC_091123.1, from coordinate 33,545,549 downwards.
CATGAATTACGCCAAAGAAACCGCGAACAGGGGTAACGACATGATTATCAAATATGGATTTAAATATCCTACGTTTCGGCTGATGGGACTACTAGCTGGAGGTGAGTTAAATTCCGTTTTAAGTGTATGTAAGGGAAGTAAACAATATTGATTTTATTTTTATTCATATCTCTATTAAGTTCAAGTAAATGATGGTAAGCGATTTTGATATTATGTTCATTGATTTCATTATTTCGGGTGTACAGTCAACAATATTATTATAAATCAAAGGTCAAATTTTTAGACGATCATGAAATAAAATAAAATAAATAACTGCCCCCCCCCCCGAATGAAAGGACGCCATCTAGACAAACACTGCGTGTTTCATGTAAAACAAAGTGTAAGGAAAATATACTCCAACGACCATAAAAAGTTATCAAAACCATTCTCCATGAACAATCAGGATCTTTAGATAATTTAAATTTTAGTGACATTAAGTTACATAGCCACGGTATATATCGCCAAAGACGCAAACTTCTGCACGCTTTGTCACGTAGTTGAATCGAAACACTCCAATGTCGTCAAAAAATTACGTCACTGCAGTTAAATAACGATTAAATGTACACCGTTAAAAATTGCCGCATCAAGAACTTCCAAGTTGTTCAAAAGAAACATATTACGTACAATTTGGTGTCGCTCAAAAGGTGTTACCTGTTTTCAGCGCTAGACTCTGGACTCATTTCGCTGCCATTATCACCTTTATTTCACTCGGACGCTGGACAACCATCACAGTTGATAAAGCGTCGTTAAATAAAAAAATCTATCCATTAACCAATACATCCATAAACAAAGCCATTAATCAACAAATCAAGCGTTCATTAGATTCATCATTCAATAAAATCCGCCCATATCACATCTGCCTATCCAGTGTATATTTTATTCTATTCTTCAAATAGGACGAGTCCTGGTCTTCTACACTTTACCTCCAGTCCATCTATACGGTGGAATAGGTGTATTTAAATAAATCAGTCGATCAGTCACTCAATGAATCAATCCATCCCTCTACGAACTCAATTAACATATAATATATTTGCAATGTATATCGTATAATTTTTCACCAATTTACAGTATTTCAAAGTAAAGATTTCGCTTAGGTATTTTCGAGAAAAATATAGACAAACTATTTAAGAGATAAGTGAGAAATGTACACCTTTTCCAGTTTGGCTAATAAAGTGTTCTTTATGTATTTCTTATTACATTTTACATTACAAGAAACCGGGCCACAGTGGAGTAATGGTTATCATTCCGGCCTTTTATTCGGGAGTTTCGGGTTTCTACCCCAATGTCAGACTTGGGTTTTTATGGTTTACAAAGTTCATTCAGACGAATGCAGATAGTAACAATTTCAAAGTCCACAGTCCGCCTTCTTCCCAACCCTAATTAACCCTTCGCTATCGCACGCCATACAAGGTCATACCATCTTCCGAGACAGGCCTACCACCTATCCGTAACAGAATCCCAAGTGCAACCGTACCCTCTAGCGAGCATGATGGAGAAGCACAATATCGTGAAGAATTAAAAAATAATAATGATAAATATGGAATAATGTGACTAATTTTTTAAACTGAAAACTGACTTCTAAATAAGTTATATTTAGAACTGTAATTAATACGTTGACAATCACAGCTACATGTCTGTCCCATATAAGAATTAGTCAATACATTTCTCATGGCAAAAATTTTATTTTATGCACACACATGTAGCTAAGTGAACGCAATCGCATACGATATGCTTAAATGTCGGTGCAAGTGACAGAGAACAATCACCGACTAAACAATGGTGGCATGCCTAAATTTCTCTACATTATTCAGGATCCGACAAAGGAACGGGCGATTTTAAAAACTACAGTATGTCCGAGAAGTTCTCGTACTCTTTTGTTATACAGAGAGCACAGTGTTATATTGGTTCTAAAATGTTATTTCAGTTGTGATATTTGTATCCCTGCTTTGAAAGTCACTTAGAGCTCTGTCAGTAGTTCAGTTGTGAAGATATAGCTGAGTTATCTGACAACAACATGGATCAACGAGTTGCGGCCTGCTGTACTTTGTCGGCACAATTTCAAATGTTTTGTATCGCACAAAAAAAGTTATTTTTTGATGAATGTGTGATATATCGCAGTTCATACAGGAAAAATGTGGTTTTCTGTTTTAATGAAAATCCTCATTATGCGCAAGAATTGGAAAAGAACATGACTCATTTCATCATAACGTCCGGGATGACATTAAGAGACCTGTTCGAACCGTATATTTTTTGAGGGAATGTGAATGCGCATTCTTATTTGCACATGTTGCAAACGTGGTTAATATCTCAGCTTCAAGAGAAGGGAATCACAGATCATGTGTGATTAGAGAAGGACGGGGCTCCAGCTCACTTTGCTATTCAGGTGCGTGAATTCCTTGATGAACACCTTCCAGGCCACTGGATTGGGCGTGGATCAGCAACATCTCCAGCCCCATTGAAATGCCCCCCACGAAGCCCAGACTCACCACACCAGACAACTCACTGTGGAGAATAATCAAGTCCCATGTCTCTGAACGTTGGTGCAAGTCAAATGAAGAATTACGCGAAAGTGTGGAGGAAGACTTTCGAAACATAACTCCTGAAATGCTCTGCAACATGTCAAGGAGGACAGATCTCGTGTGCAGCAAGCTGATGCACATACAGATCCAATGGATACAGAATTTGTTCATGTAAGTACATTCAGTTTATACATACTACAGGGACATCATTTTATTTTTACTAACATTTTTAATATTAACTTGGCTATACCTCTGGATCAACGCCGTTTGCTACCCCCTCCCACGACTGGAGTTCGATGATACTGGCGTAATATACAAACAAATCACTTTACTAGGTATAGGAGGGAAGAAAAGTAGTTCATCCATTTACGTAAACTAGGAAATATCGCGATTTTCAGTTTGATCATTTGCTTTAGGTTTTTGTTTCATCAAAATACAGTACAGTATTAACAATAAGTGTTTTTACTCACGAACTGAGCTGTCCATGTGGACGTATTCATTATGCAGTGTATATTATACTATCTACAGCACATTAGCGTACAATAGGCCTATAGAGAATGAAATTAAATTTGATAAATTACCATCATATGGATATTTAAACACATTTTTTTAAATGGTGGCCGTTCATTTCGATACAGGCTTCAGTTCTAATGTGCATATTATCGCACTATAGATTATTATACCTAATCCCAATTACCAGTTTCGTTCTTCGTACTAGTAACTCATGTTGAAATAATTCTGTACCTACTCTATAAAAGAGTACCTTACGTAGTGTAAATTCAATCTTCACTTCTGCCCGATCCGGAAAAATAAAATTACTCAGACATACTATCTACTGTCCGTAGGGTCGTAGAAAGGGAGTAAATCACGTGACAGTTAATTACTTAACGCGGCCCTTTTATTTAAGTTATTTTAAACAGTTGTATAATATTACGTGGACGTCCAATTTCTAACAGAAATTAATGTTCTCAGAAAAGAGCTAAGACAGCCTAGCCACTAGCTGGCGAATAAAAGCTGTTGGGGGAAACCGGGATACGACGTAAGTCAAATGTACGACAGTAACTGTGCGAAAATGATTCAATATTTAAAGCTCTTTCGTCACTAGAAAACGCGAACATATTTTTGGAACGTACTGTTTACTATGACCGTATGGCTACTATGAGTTTGAACTTCATTAGTAGAAGGGGTGGGAGTGAAGTACTTTAAAAAACTCAGGTACAATAAAAATTGAAGTAAAAATAAAATGATGTCCCTGTATATGTAGTGATCAATAATACAGGGGTACGGGGACTTCTCGGACACTCTGTATATATCTCTTATAGCAAAGTTGAGGGTCGATAAAGTCGTTTTGCAATTAAAAGCTTTCACAAGAACTACAGTTTTGAGAATGGTAGGCGTGAATTTCGCCATTTTAATTTATGGCGCCATGATACCGTTCCATCTGCTCATGCGATTAAAACATAGGTTAGCATCTTCGAGGAAAGTTGTTCGACACTGAAGAAAAAGCTTCCATAGAGAAGAACCGTGCTTACTTCAGACAACATTGTTGCGCTTCGGTCTGCGGTGTGCACTATGGACTGCGTAAGTCGGAGATGTGAACAGTGTGTACATGTGAGTGGGCAATGACAGACTATGTACTTCATGATCTCAGTATGTCATTCTGATTCAATAACCAACTATTTATAATCGCCCGTTCCTCTGTCAGACCCTGTTGATCTAGAGAACCACAAGACTGGTAGACAAAGGACGAACGGAACAAAAGAGCCAGTGGTCGTAGACTCTCTTCTGTTAATAATGACAATGATGCGAATGGCGCGCCAGAAATGTATATAATAATAATTTATTTATTTAATCTGGCAGAGCTAAGGCCAGTAGGCCTTCTCTTCCGCCCAGCCAGACTCTAATTCTAATTGAATACAACTGCTTACATAGTTATTACATTAATATCTACATCATAAAACAACATGAAAGTAAATAATGAAAATTGGATAACTAATGTTAGTGTGACAATAACAAACATTGGTATGAATAGTCATAATAATAATAATAGTAATAGTAATAATAATAATAATAATAATAATAATAATAATAATGAGATAATTTAGATATTTATCTGTGATATATATATAAAACCATTAAACATTGAGAAACCTGAAACAGATATTATTAACAAGAATTGTTGGAAAAACATTTCGTTAGCCTATTCTTAAATTGGTTTGATGTCTGACAGTCCCTGACATTACTCGGTAGGGAATTCCAAAGTCGAGGAACAGCCACAGTGAAAGAAGATGAATATGAGGATGTTCGGTGCTGGGGGGGGGGGATGGATAATATTGAGGAGTGTTGTGATCGTGTGTCTAGGTTATGATGGGTGGCTAAATTTTGAAAACGAGACGCAAGATAGACAGGAGTGGAGAAATGCAATATGTGAAAGAGAAGGGAAAGACAGTGGATTTTCCTACGATCTTCTAGACGGAGCCAGGACATTTCGAGGGATGGTGTTACGTGATCAGTCCGGCGAATATTGCAGACGAAACGGACGCACATATTATGAACACTTTGTAGTCTCTGCGCCGAAGTAACGCTTAGGTCAGTAAGCAGAATATCACAGTAATCGAAGTGGGGCATCACGAGTGTTTGCACTAACATTTTTTTCATGGAAAAGGGTAGAAAATTCTTCAATCGTCTAAACGAGTGGATTAATGAGAATACTTTTTCTGCAGGTTTCTGCAACTTGAATATTCCAATTTAAACTTTTATCCATATAAATACCTAGATTCTTTACTGATTCACTGAACGGAATTTCGGTGCCGTGTATTTTAATCGGGGACAAATTTGGTATGGTAATAGTGCTTAACAAACGTGAATGGCCCACAATGGTTCGACACTGAAGAAAAATATGGGTAATATTTGCTTCTAAGCAGCTCTGTGTTCAATATAAATTACAGGGAATGATTCGAGAAAGAACCTAGGTCGTTTTGGTTGGGAAACGATTCATCACACTGCGTCTAGAAAGTCCAGTAGGAGGCTGTTGGCCTGTGCACTGTGCGTGTTGTTCACCCTGCACGCCGCCTTCGCACGCTCCCTCCCGTGTGCAATACCGCACAACGCATAGATTCAGACCACTTTTTCCCGCGAGCCAGCGAGCGCTATGTAGGGTATGTGTCACATTGTGTAACAGAGTCCGTACGACTAAGTGGGACGCTGTGCGGTCAACGGCCCGCGCAATTACCTTCATTACCAATGACCGCCGAGCAGCGAGCGGCAGAGAAGAGGCACAGGTGCTGCGGCTGCGACTGCGTCCACGCCCGGCCACGCCGAAGAGGTGCGGCGCGCGGCGCTCTCTGTTTGGGGCACGGGATTCAAACTCTGGCCGGCCAGTCCAGTTGGAATTTGCAAGGCGAAGGGAGACAAAGCGAAATCAGATGAACATAAAGGCACATAGATATGTAGACACGGAGACAGACAGAGAGGCACAGACGGAGAGAGAGAGAAAGAGAGACAGACAGACAGAGAAAGAGAAGGACAGAGCGAGAAGATAGAGAGACACAGACGCAGAGAGGGACAGGCAAAGAGACACAGACGGAGAGAGAGACAAAGACGGAGTGGGACAATACATACAAAGACTGAGGGAAAGTCAGAGAGATAGACAGACAGATAGCCAGACCAAAGACGGAGAGACAGAGAGAGAGACAGACACACAGAACGATACTAAGAGAAAGATTGACAAAGACGGAGAGAAAGTCTTGACAGAGACGGATATACAGATTGACAGAGATAGGCAGAGACGGAGAGACAGACAGAGATGGTGAAAGAGACAGGCACAAAGCGAGAGATTGAGAGAGAAAGAGAAAGAGACAGAAAGATGGGCAGACAGACAAGGAGACGGAGAGAGACAAATACAAAGAAGGAGAGACAGACATATAGATACAAAGATGAAGAGAGAGATACACAAAGACGGAAACAGAGGCGGAGAGTAAGAGACAAAAGAAGAGAGAGACGGAGAGACAGCTAGACACAAACACGGATGGAGACACAGAGCCAGAAAGACAGACACAAAGATGGAGACAGGCACTAAGATGGAGAGACAAAGATAGGGAGAGATATACACACAAAGAGGGAGTACCAGACAGAGACGTAGAGATGCATAAACAAAGAAGAAAAAGCAGATAGAGACGTAGACAGATACAAAGACAGAGAGACAGACACGAAGAGAGAGAACCAGACAGAGATGTAGAGAGACAGACACATAGAGGGAGAACCAGGCAGAGACGTAGAGAGACAGACACATAGAGGGAGAACTAGACAGATGTAGAGAGACAGACACAAAGAGGGAGAACAAGACAGAGATGTAGAGAGACAGACACAAAGAGGGAGAACCAGACAGAAATGTAGAGAGATAGACACATAGAGGGAGAACCAGAGAAGAGATGTAGAGAGACAGACACATAGAGGGAGGACCAGACAGAGATGTAGAGAGACAGACACATAGAGGGAGAACCAGACAGAGATGTAGAGAGACAGACACAAAGAGGGAGAACCAGACAGAGATGTAGAGAGACAGACACATAGAGGGAGAACCAGACAGCGATGTAGAGAGACAGACACATAGAGGGAGGACCAGACAGATGTGTAGAGAGACAGACACATAGAGGGAGAACCAGAGATGTAGAGAGACAGACACAAAGAGGGAGAACCAGACAGAGATGTAGAGAGACAGACACAAAGAGGGAGAACCAGACAGAGATGTAGAGAGACACACACAAAGAGGGAGAACCAGACAGAGATGTAGAGAGACAGACACATAGAGGGAGAACCAGACAGAGATGTAGAGAGACAGACATAAAGAGGGAGAACCAGACAGAGTTGTAGAGAGACAGACACAAAGAGGGAGAACCAGACAGAGATGTAGAGAGACAGACACAAAGAGGGAAAACCAGACAGAGATGTAGAGAGACAGACACATAGAGGGAGAACCAGACAGAGATGTAGAGAGACAGACACAAAGAGGGAGAACCAGACAGAGATGTAGAGAGACAGACACAAAGAGGGAGAACCAGACAGAGATGTAGAGAGACAGACACATAGAGGGAGAACCAGACAGAGATGTAGAGAGACAGACATAAAGAGGGAGAACCAGACAGAGTTGTAGAGAGACAGACACAAAGAGGGAGAACCAGACAGAGATGTAGAGAGACAGACACAAAGAGGGAAAACCAGACAGAGATGTAGAGAGACAGACACATAGAGGGAGAACCAGACAGAGATGTAGAGAGACAGACACAAAGAGGGAGAACCAGACAGAGATGTAGAGAGACAGACACAAAGAGGGAAAACCAGACAGAGATGTAGAGAGACAGACACATAGAGGGAGAACCAGACAGAGATGTAGAGAGACAGACACAAAGAGGGAGAACCAGACAGAGATGTAGAGAGACAGACACAAAGAGGGAAAACCAGACAGAGATGTAGAGAGACAGACACATAGAGGGAGAACCAGACAGAGATGTAGAGAGACAGACACAAAGAGGGAGAACCAGACAGAGATGTAGAGAGACAGACACAAAGAGGGAGAACCAGACAGAGATGTAGAGAGACAGACACAAAGAGGGAGAACCAGACAGAGATGTAGAGAGACAGACACATAGAGGGAGAACCAGACAGAGATATAGAGAGACAGACACAAAGAGGGAGAACCAGACAGAGATGTAGAGAGACAGACACAAAGAGGGAGAACCAGACAGAGATGTAGAGAGATAGACACATAGAGGGAGAACCAGGCAGAGACGTAGACAGACAGATACAAAGGGGGAGAACCAGACAGACACAAAGAGGGAGACCCAGACAGATATGTAGAGAGACAGACACAAAGAGGGAGAACCAGACAGATATGTAGAGAGACAGACACAAAGAGGGAGAACCAGACAGATATGTAGAGAGACACACACAAAGATGGAGAACCAGACAGCGATGCAGAGAGACACACACAAAGATGGAGAACCAGACAGCGATGTAGAGAGACAGACACAAAGAGGGAGAACCAGACAGAGATGTAGAGAGACAGACATAAAGACGAAGAAAGACACTGAGACGGAAAGAAAGACAAATGGCGGAGGAAGAGAGGCGGAGACACAGAGAGAAATGATCACGAACCCGAATTGAGAGGCAGAGACGGAGAGACATACACAAAAATGAAGACAGACAAAGAGAGAGAGAGCCAGGCAGAGACGTTGAGAGACAGATACACAGACCGAGAGACAGAGGCAAAGAGGGATACGTAGAGTGAGAGAGGGAGAGACAGACATCAAGCGAAGAGAGAGACTGGGACGGAGAGAAAGACAAATGGCGGAGATAGAGAAACGGAGATGGAGAGAGAAACGGGTACAAAGACGAAGGGAGAGGCAGAGACGGAGTGACAGACACAAAGACAGAGAGAGAGGCAGATAAAAAGACGAAGAGAGAGAAAGAGACAGGAAGGGAGAGATATACAAAGACAGAGAGACAAAGAATGAGATACAGAGAGACATACAGACATAAAAACACAGATACAGGAACAGAAAGACACAGAGACAGAGACAGACAGAAACTATAATATAGTTTTCTTGTATTTTCTCAGTTTAGGCCTAACATAGCTAAACTCTCACAAATATCAACTGTGTAGACAAAAATTTTGGACCAGGTTTTCTCCGGTTATTTTAACATTCCAAGCGATTATTATTCCAGCACCGTTTCTTTATCGTTATATTAACTTCTCATCATCCCTCAAGTCTAAGATGACCTCATACATAACAACGAATCTGCGGACCCATGTACATAGCTGTCAGCATTCTAACACCACAATTTAACCTAGGCTCATCTCCCCCAGTTGTATGAATAAACTAGTCTCGTTAGCACTGATTTACATGATAACGGATCACAATTTATGATGAAAAGATCCCCGAATTGATATTCCATCAATGAAGAAGATTATTTCGCAGTAATTCTGACTCTATTCTACCCGCCGGAAATTAAAAAGTAGGTACGGCCTTGCAATCATTTAACAGGTTTGATGGTTATTGAGCGCGAGATTAAACATGCAAATCAGTCGAGAGTTGCAGTAAGAGATCATGAATAATGCATGCAGCTGATTGATTGACGGCCGCGAAGTCAACTCAACTGCATGACAGTCACATTGAGAACAAAATACTGACGTTAACCGCATGTCTCCTATAAAAAAAAAAGCTCTAGAATTATATGCATTCACGTAACAACTCAAATGCCTTCGAGCTTCAACATTCTTTCTACTGTATTATTGCTAATACTGTCTTATGGTGCCCACACACCTAAGTCAATGAACATAGCTCATCAGTGTTAGCTAAAAATGTTGACGTCAACGTTTTCTAATAATGTTTATCAATTTTGGTTACTCAGCGCCTTTATGTTTCTGTTGGAAACGAAAATTCAGTGTTCGAGAAATCTGTCAAATTGATTTTAACTTTGGTAGTTCAATTGGCAGAGCACTTGCTTACGATAACTGCGGAACCGGGTTCGAATCCAGATGATGGTGAAGTCATATTTGTGGTGGACAAAGCCAAGGTTGCTAATGTCTTTTTCCAGAATTCTCCAGTATCCCTCCATCATTTCACCGCCCTTTCCGTTTGAATATATATTATTATATACAGTAATCTCACTAGAGGTTTTGATTTATCTAGAGAAAATCAAAACTCGAGTAGGATTTAATTAAATATTACACGATTAGAAGAAAGTATATTCAGCAAAAATAAAATACTTTGATAAAATAAAATATTAATTGACTTATAAAAATACTAAATTGTCTTGAAAAAGTAGGCCTATTATTGTAACATCTCATCATTACAAATATTCCGCTAGATGGCAGTAGTGTGTTATGATCAGCTGTTCTGTTGTTACCAGATGTGCCAGTACGGACGAACTACTGCCTAAAAACTAGTGTCCGATACGCATGTTAAAACTGTTATTATTATTTTTTGTTCGCAGGAATGTTCCACACGACCTGAGGCCTCATTTCGTAAATACCCCTGCCCAAAAAATAAAATGCTGTTTTTAATACTTCTATTGCAAATAACTATTTCTTTCTTATCAAATAACCAAAAATACAACGGCATCTGATAGTTGAAAAGAAAAATTTGGATATTCCAAATATTCGCCCACGCATAACATGGTAGGTGGGACTCTAGAATTAGTGATCGTCGACAGGTTAAAACAGCGATCCTTTCTGGTACCTGACCATGCGTGGTCTTTTTGTGATAATTCTTCCATGTTGGAAGCGGTAGAATGTATACGGAAATAAAAAAGAGAGAAATAAATTATTATTCACTTATCTAAAGGAATAATTTCCCCTTAGATACCAGCTATGGCACTTCATGTGTCACTTTATTATACGGAAAGAAAAAATGATTGAGAAATGATTTTAAGTACACTGTCAATGTGTGTTGATATTAAATAAATATCGATTAATTTTTCATTAAAACTTATACTTCATGTGCACCATTCCATGAATAAATTGATTTGCAGATAATGAATATGAACAAAATGAGTCTGTCACTTTAAGAGATATCTCTTCACATAGGCAGACGGCAATTTCCAAATCGACGTTTTTCAATATCAGGAATTTTGAAAATTAATGTCTAAATAGATTTTTTTACTGCATCACTTTCTCCTTGTGCTTTGTATAACGATGAAGCAAAACACGAACCCGTCCGTGTCTTTAAAAAGGAAAGATCAGCAAAGCTTCAGTTAGCCTTAAGTGAAAAAGAACGATAGATCCATAAACGAAAATAAAAGTGCAATAAAAATGAAGCCATAAATACCAAAAGAACGTTACAAGTTTTTTACAACAGTTATGTGTTATATAGCCTTTCATTTGCCGCTTTTGTGAATTATAGCCATCGAGTTCATTCGATTGTTTCCGTCTTTTTCATCTAGGTTTGTTAGATCTGATGATTTTCTGGATACGAAACAAGAACTCTGACCACTAAACCGCGACGGTGACCTTCTTGACCAGCAGCTCTGCCCCACTGCACACACGTACGGAGAATGTACATTTCTGACGCTCTGTTTTACTTTCACTGTCTGTATGGCTTGTTGAGGCTCCTCTTCTACAAGTCGCCTGCCACACGGCAGTCCGCACGCCAGCCTTACACGGGAGTCAGACAAGTTGCCGCACGATCACGGTGCTGGACTATTGAAACCCATCTCACTCCCACAGGACAACGCTAGGGGAAACGGAATACAGAAAAACAAACACAAGTGCTGCAGAGGGTTTGGCTTGGCATGGCTGGCTTGACGAGGGCAGGACACGGGACGGGTTTGTACACTTTGGCCTATTCTGCACACTACTGCGTTGATTGTTCGTCCAAGTCCGACAGGTGGCCTAAGTGGCATTCGTGAATCCGATACTAACAGGTGGGTCATACTGCCTCATCCTTACATATCCCATTTCGTTCTGCAGAGGAACGAATCGTAACGGAAGAGTTTACTGTTGTAAATTTGTTGTCATCAGTTCGTGGTTAATTTGCAGAACTACCAACTTTCGTGTATAATGCGCGAGTTACTTGCAATTAGTTCCTGACTTCCGCTCTCCCGCATTGTCACAAAAATCTCAGGGATTTAGACGCGACCGCATAAGTTTCGTGTTCAATGTTATGTTTTCGTCCAAATGCTATTATTATTATTATTATTATTATTATTATTATTATTATTATTATTATTATTATTATATCATCATCATCACCATCATCATCAAATTTGGTTTGCCTTCACAGTGCGTATAGGCTTAAAATATACAATACGAGGCGATACTTAGTTCCTTTTTGCGTTTTGAGTATATCCCCTGTACCCATGGACCTGTAAATCTGTGAATAAAAGACGATAGTTCTTCTAAAGGACAAGTATTTCTTCTGGACCAAAAACACAATACAAATTGAGTAAAGATTAGTATTTTACCGTAAAACAAAAGGAATAAAAAAAGTAGTATTGCCCCTAAATATAATTTAGCGGCATGTAGCCTACACTTCCGAGGGCTATCGTGTTAGTTACTTTAGTGCAAAAAATGGCATATGTTAATAATTCGCCTTCTTAGTTACCGTACAGTGAAGTTGGCTCAAGTGAAATCATTTCACATCCATTATTATTATTATTATTATTATTATTATTATTATTATTATTATTATTATTATTGTTATTGTTATTGTTATTATTATTATTATTATTATTATTAGTATTATTTTCCATCTCCAGTATATCATCTTCCGTAGGTTGGCAGGTTTGATTTTACATGTGCATTGCGATTGTCACGTTAGCCACGGATTGTCAAGAATGACGTAAGACGCTTAGTTCCGTATTTAGCCGACGCGGCCGTATTTCGCACTGTAGCTCTCCACTCGGCCCAAATGGTAGCCATTACAGAGGTAGTTAACATCGTTAACATACATACATACATACATACATACATACATACATACAACACACGATAACCGACCGGTTGGAACGTGCGACATTCCATAGCATACCGGTAAAAAAAAAAGTATACACTTCTCTACAGGGAAAGAATGAACCCATACGAAATGACATGTAATCACAGCTCATTGCTAAGCAAGACGCAAGGTGTATTAAAACCGCCAGTAAAATGAAATAATGTTTGAAGTCAATATAGTACCTATTCATATTGGACCACTCACTGCAGAGTGATTCTGTAGCATTGTATGAGTATGATATTCTATAGCTGTGGAGTAAAGGTTAGCATATCTAACCGTGAAACTAGCGGGCCCGGGTTCAAATCCTGGTTGAGACAAGTTACCTGGTTGAGGTTTTCCAGGGGTTTTCCTCAACCCATTAAGAGCAAATACTGGGTAACTTTCGGCGCTGGACCCTGCACTCATCTCGCTAGCATAATCACCTTCTTTTCATTCAGACGCTAGATGAATATAGCAGTTGATAAAGCGTCGTAAAATAGCCGACAAAAATGAGTATGATACATCGCTAATCATAATAACTTTTGTTTTGTATTTACGTTGTAGAACATAGCCGCCTCCACGCATAATTTGACAATATGGCGATATAATTATTTTGTTAAGAGAGCACGAATGACATACCAACTCCCACCTTACCTCAGACCGCAAAAGAAATTTTGCAATATGTGAAAGTAAAAAAGTCGTGACCAAAAACATGTCTTCTCTTTTAAATTTTTATTTAATGAGCACTATCACTACTAGATTGTTTAGTATCGATGTATTTGAGCATAGCGAGATGGTATTCTGGGACAAGTGGCCGTGTATTCGCCATGTGATTACCTGATATTCACCTTACTGTTGCGGAAGCCCTAGGAAAAAAAACTCAGCCAGGTAACCAACACAAACGAGGACAGAACCCAGCTTCGGATCAGCAAGCAAACGTGCCTACCGCATGAGCCAAGCCGGTGGCTTTGCGTTTCCTGTTAATCTGAATTTACATCTATATTGTCTCAAATTAAGGTAACTTGCAGCTTATTTGCTTTCTCCACATTTCCTTAATGATCAATATTAATTAATGACACTTAATTTAACGCTATCCTCACTTGAGTAACTGTAATGACAGTTTAGAAACCAAGAAACAAACAATGCATCAAAAGAAGTTCGTCATATTTTCAGAGCGGAACACCAATTAAAGGCATTTTAAAAGAGAGGCCGTCATTAAGAGACTAATTGCACTGCATTATTGAAACTAGTGGGGATATCAGATACACATCTCCACTACTCAGAGATACTAATTAAGGCAACCTGAAAACAATGTCTAATAACACAGGACATTAGCTCGGGCTAATTTCATGATACCACGAATGCATGATCAGGGAACCATGCCACGTAACTCCGAGTCTTCCTCAACATCATATTTTCTTTCTTTCCGCAATCACAATCACAACCACAATCATAACCATCACCACCATCATTATCATGGCCACGATTTTGATGACATCAACATATTTTACTTGAGGTAGAGGTATCGTCACGTAATTACGAATTCTTTTATGGTTCAGACATTATAAAAACGTATAATTTATTGCAACTCACGGCCACTTTCCAATTTTGGGTGTATATTAAGGTCATGTGTCAAGTTTTGCGTTTATTTTAGGTCATAATTTGGACTTCTATGAACTCCTGGCGCGACATCCCAAGGTGGGCCAAGGCCGACCAGCTGACTATTAGTCTCAAATCCATATGCAACAGAGGTGAATGATCATACACCAGTATAGGGTACGTGTGATCAGCACGATGGTGGTTTTCAAAACACGATTTCGCTACCTATCGTAGCTGCCCAAACTCATCACGATGCTGGATGAGTGCTGGTCCCATGCACCGGCAGAAATTTCATGAGAAGATTTATTTTCCCATACGCTATTAACATCTAATTTCTTCTCAACTTCGTCGGAACTTCCTAAAGTGGCAACCTATTTGAAATTTCTACCTGATAATGTTGTTTAGTTTCCTCATCTTTTAAATTCGGAATATTGAATCTCCTAATATTAATTTGTTGCTCTACTCACTTGGCTACTGATAGTCTTCTTGTTAATGCTCCAATTACCAAATTTTGGTCGGAATCACAGTCTGCTCATGCAGGATCTTACGTCTATTATACTAGTATGTATTCGTTTATCTATTAGTGTCAATCCATCTGCTGGAGAAGTCCAAGTATATTTATGTATATCCTTATATGGAAATGTTGTACTTTTCACAATTAAATTTTTTGATGCGGCAAAGTTGACTAACTCCATAGTTACGTGTAGGCTCTTTTTTCCAGTAGTTGGTTTAAAAATATCCTCACGTCCTACTTTAGCATTGAAATCCCTCAATAAAATTTGCATGTGATATCTAGATAACTGATCAAAAGTGTATTCAAAACCATCATAGAAGCTATCCTTTATATGGTCGTCTTTCTCTTCTGACGAGCGTGAGCATTTATAGCTATGATATCACACCATCTACCCGTAAGTACTAAATACGATAACCTGTCACTGATTAATTCGACATTTTTACTGCTCATTTCATTCTCTTATGAATAAAGAATACTCTTCCTAATTTGGTTATTATCACTATTACTACTCATTATATAAAAAAATTCAAACAAAATTAACAAAAAAATTGCAAATGCCTTTTTGTACATCAGAATAATAAAAAGTCTTTATATTAAGTAAAAATCGTTCATAAATACGCCACATTATTGTATCAGTGCTGTAAAATATTACCGTGCCAACTAAAACGTCATGGCTACAATATTACAATCGTGTTTCATAATAGCCTATACCAATTCTTATTTTATCTTGCTGGTAAATTGTTACTATGGAAATCCCAAAACTACCATCGCCTTCTGGAAAATACTATGCTTGCAACTACGTTGTTTCATGCAAATCTGGCTTTCAGGTAT
This sequence comes from Periplaneta americana, assembly GCF_040183065.1. Taxonomy (NCBI): domain Eukaryota; kingdom Metazoa; phylum Arthropoda; class Insecta; order Blattodea; family Blattidae; genus Periplaneta; species Periplaneta americana. The sequence goes on along the minus strand of NC_091123.1, from coordinate 33,529,575 downwards.
AAGCTCCCTGCGAAGCAGACTTGAATAATTTCAAAGGAAAAATTGTTCCGGGGCCGGGTATCGATCCCTGAACAGTTTTTCCCTTGATATTATTCTAGGTTGTTTCAATTTAATTTTTCTTAAGTAATCGAGATGGGCAGGACATGTAGCACGTATGGGCGAATCCAAAAATGCATATAGAGTGTTAGTTGGGAGGCCGGATGGCAAAATACCTTTGGGGAGGCCGAGACGTAGATGGAAAGATAATATTAAAGTGGATTTGAGGGAGTTAGGATATGATGGTAGAGATGGATTAATCTTGCTCAGGATAGGGACCAATCGCGGGCTTATGTGAGAGCGGCAATGAACCTCCGGGTTCCTTAAAAGCCAGTAAGTAAGCAAGTAAGTAATCGAAATTTGTATACTTAAAAATGTTATTACAGTATATATATAAATATTCGAATGGTGTTGAAAAAGATTGTGTATTATGACTCGTGACTAAACGATCTTTTTCTTTATTCGTGATTTTAGGCCACGAGCGTAAATTTAACCAATTCGTAAAAAAGCCACTTCTTTAGCAACTTATTATATTAAATACTATTAACATATTTTAGCAACTAAAGTCAGCTGGATGTTTACAGCCCTTTTTTTATTATTTCATATACAGCATGCTCCAATGCAGTAATGCAGTACTACACCCATATTTATTAGTCGTGTGAGAAAAAAGAAAACAAGCTTTTTTTTTTTTACTTTTATTCGATATTATGTTTTTTTTTATTTATTTTCAGGGCTCCTACAAAAGACCTTTCAGGTTTCGAACACATGTAATTTACGTTCTATGAATCTGACGTGCATGAAAATAGAATCAATGGAAAGAAAAACTCAGAAATTTTAGTTGTGGCAACATTGTTTTCCTAGTTGGTAACACTGTCTCATAATAGCGCATATAAACAAATTTTTTAATCTTTGAGGCGAAATGGCTAGCTATAGAGGACAGAAAAGCTTTTTGTGTGCTGATTTTCATGTGGACCAGTCGGTTATTAATGCAACGGCATTACCGGACAAAGTTTGGTGCAGATCCACGCAGTGGGCATACAATCCGTAAATGTTACACTAATTTTAAGGCAAGAGGATGCATCTGCAAAATGAAGCAACGATCGACCGTCCTATGCTACAACGTGTGTGGGAGAAACTTGACTATAGACTTGATGTGTGCCGTGTTAGCAATGGGGACAAATTGAAAATCTTTAAGGTAAGGAACTAAGCTTTTTTAGTTTCTCTTTCCATTGGTACTATTTTCATGCATCTCAGATTCATAGAACGTAAATTACATGTGTTCAAAACCTGAAAGATCTTTAGTAGGAGCCCTGTAATTTTAGCACCTACGGATTCAACTTAGTAGCGTTGTGATAGTCACCGGGAACCGTAGGTTTCGATTTTCGTTACTTTAATCACTCTACGTCAAAGCACTGGATCTATGGAGTCCCATACAACGAATACTGGGGGAATACCTCGAAATTTCCCTATAAGCCTATACCACTGATTAGATCATTCCATATTCTCCTATTTAATTATTTAAAAATTGAGATTATAGTGATTTTTGTCCCGTCAATATCTCTTTGGCGCACTGTAATCTATAAATTTGTACGGTGTTGAATATTTTTCTTATCCCTGTTTAGGATTCATATCATTTAATGTTTTTAATCCGCTTTACCTAGGTGCACTCTGAATATGTGGTGATGCCACTTTTCTCTGTACTGTCACTGTATTTACAAGATTCAATAGTATAGACTACATATAGCTGGTTGAAAATTATTACCTTGACTGCTGCAATTTCATTTAGATTGAGTCGTTAGAAGTACACCTACGACCTTAAATTTATGGAATTTAATGACTGCGACTTTCTTGGTTGTAGCGTTGAAGACGATGGTAACAACAATTCAATTCATTCTGCTTTATTTCTTTAGCCACTTCTCTATTCTAAGTACCAATTTTGCACACATTTGCGAAAACTTTAGCTGTCGAATAGTTTGCTTCGTGCTATCAACATCAATGTTTATCCTACTTTCTAGGCCATTTCACAGGTACTCTTCCTGAACAAGTTTTTTTTATCACTTTGAATGTTTTGTTTGTTGGCAGAAGTTGCTGGACGTGCAGCATGTAGCGTGTTCGAAACTGCAGTGCTACCATATTTTAATGGTTTGTACCTCTCGAAGTCTACCGCACGAAACAAGCAGTTTTGCCATCATCACAAATTAGAACTCGTTTACGATGTATGTCAACATTTCAGAGGCGCAACGGCATGCCACTGCTCATACGAATGGATATCTCTGTGTTTTGTATACATAATCACTAGAAACCAGTGGGAGGGGATTAAGTGCTGAATGTAAACACAACTTCAAAACGTGACGGCATTAATGGAATACATTGTACAAACCAGTAGGATTTAAAACACGAGGAAGACCCTTTTAAGAATGGGAGATTGAAGAGGCCACAAGGCATAAACCTCGATGAAAAGAGGAGTCGGACAATACATGTGTCATTTCACTTAACCTGGATTATTTGTCCGTAAGTGCAAACACGAGGCATGACACGAAAGGTTGCAGTAGCACTGTCCTCTGAATGGAACTCAACTCGCTGCCAGCATGGGAGATGAATGATTCACGGAGGAGCCCTGGGGCAGCTTGGCTCCTCTCCCGATCCTTGCGTGTCTTCCAATCTCTGTTAATTATTTCGAGCACATTCCAGCCTTAATAAGCTCGGCAATGGTCGTTAATTTGAACAAATGCTCTGCTACACGGCTTGTAGCAGTTAAGATAATGCCATCTGTGCTGCATTTCACGTCCGTTTCTGGGTGATTTATGCTCGTAAAGTGCGACAATTATATCCTTCATTTACTTGTTGGGTAACAAACGCCTCCTTGCGGAAATTCACTCCGGGCAACAAAAAAAGATACTTTCTTGTACAGAAACAATTGCTTGGTAGAAAGGCAGGGGCAGAGCTTGCGAGTTACGTAACGATCCTTTCCATTTCGATCGACCCCTTTATTCAGGAGTGTCCATTTCTGTTAACCCTGACGTGCGTGTCCTCGAAGACCTTGAATTTAACTTAAGCAGCAGAAAAAACGATGTTTTTTTAACTTTTCTTGTTGTATTAAACATAATGGCTCCTTACTAATGAAAAAAAATTAACTCGTTCAACAAGCAATTACTTTTAAAATTACAAGATGTAATAAAGATTATCTCGAAGAATTAAATTCCAACATAATTGAATAACAAC